>NW_027639546.1:0-12500 GCF_949606895.1 Notothenia rossii
ACACACACACACACACACACACACACACACACACACACACACACACACACACACACACACACACAAACACACACACACAGACACACACACACACACACACACACACCTATGACTTTTGGGGGATTTTTGATACTATGATTTGTACATGTGATATTGATGGTCATTTCTCCCACAGCCTCTCTCTGTACCTGAAGACCACCTCCCCCTCCTCCCTCGCTCCACCTCCCCCCCCCGCCTCGCCTACAGCTGGAATCAAACTCCAGAAATAACCACCGCCTTTATACCCACAATGCCCTGCTGCAAACACCTGCTAACCACAGAGACTCTCAGCGAAAGCCAGCTCTCTTCAGGGACTCGTGTGCCGACACCGAGCTGTAAAACACCAGCAGGAGCGTCACATTCGGATTATAATCTGCAGGATATCTCATTTACACTTTAGAAACCAAGCCCAATAAGCAAAGAGGGAGAGCTCTTCCTCATTTATTAATCGGGTTTGTATCAGATTGTATTCCATGTATTGCACAGCTCCCCCACCTGAATCTCTCTAGGTAGTGACCAAAAATAGCTGCAAAAATAAAGAACCAAAATGTGTTTATAATAATATAAAAATGAAGTGCATGAACCCGCTAGGCATCAGTTTTATTCATCATGATTTTTTTCTTTTTCTTGTGCATTTAAAGAATACTAGAGAATGACGCACTGTGGATCAAAGCCCATAAAATGTAATAAAACAGAATTTAAATTGTGTTCGGTTTGTTTTGTGCTGCTATCATTAACGCTCTCACGGGAGGAATTTAAATACATTGCATTCAGTAAAAACATTTTCAACATATTACGTTTTTAGAAACACTTAATTATGGCTTTTTAAATAATGTTTCACATACTATACTCTGACTATTTTTCGAATGTTTAGACATCATTTTTTTCGACATGCTATACTAAGTGTGGGGGAAACTTCTGAAGCAATTGGAGTCAGGACTCAGAGAGACACGAGGAGAGCTGGAGCTTTGATGGCAAACACTGACGGTTTATTTGGAGCTTCGGCCGCAGAGTTCACAAGACATGTCACGGGCCACGGTCTGATCACACGGTTCAGATGCCACAATCAATCCTGAAGAGCCCTCCTGTAGCTCCAGGGTTTAACTAGTTCAGAGTGTAATCATCAACATTCTTCAATAGATAGACTAAACAGCTGAGGACACTGAATCACATTAGTTGTTGCTTATGGCTCGGGATCATCTACACCCCGAGAAGGATGTGTTCCAGGTGTCCCACAGCAATAACTATCTCTGACCGAGAGCTGCCCGGTCACAAACTGGAAACAACTTGCTAGGGCAGCCCCTCCTTAAGGGAGATAGGGGTTGCTCAAGGGTTAGGTCAGCTGCGTCAAGAGGGCAAAAGGTAAACAATATGCAGAATTATTCCCTGACAATTACTTTTTTTAACACTATACTAGGACTTTTTTCAATTTTTCTCGACTTTTTCTGTGAAACTGCCTTTTTTTTAATCTCTTATATTTTTGTTCTGTCATCCTATACTTGGATTTTATATTTGTATGTCATACTATGCTATACATTTGTATACAGAGATCCTATAATATTACTATTTTAATCCTGTTTTCACACAATATTTGAATTTCTCTTTTCATATTACAGAACAATTATGGGTTTTTTTGTGACCTTTTTAAACCACTTGTTTTAAGTGATACTCTTCCAGGGTTCCTTTGCTGTAAACATGATGAAAATAATATATTGGTAAACAAACTTTTTTTCCACTGGAAATAAGATGAAGACACCAGTTTAAAAATAAATAAATGTATTTATTTTTCCTGACTTTACTAAGACTATTCAACTATATTTTTCGACAGTGTCATTTGACTTTTTGAATGTATTTTTAAGGCATTTTAACTTTGCCACGTCCTTTCGTGAAGTAAATTACCTGATTACTCCAAGCCCCCAGGAAGTGCGCCGGCCTCTGAGGAAAATATCATGGATGTACAATAAGAACTGGATACAGCGTGGGAGGCGGGGCCTGGTTAATTCCTATGAGAGTTGCTCATTGGCGCATGAAGACAAAATGGCCCAACTTTTGGGTTATGGCTAGAAAGGATCCGTCTAGTGTAAATATGACGTCACGTTCTCGTTGTAACTCTCGTTGTAATCGGAGCGGCTCGGAAACACATCTACAGCAGTAACATGATGCAACATACACATTAATGCAGCAGCAATATTAACAGAGAAACATCAGACATAATAGTAAAACACAGCAAGGGAACATTTTATTGCACCAGGAGCTATCTTGGGACTTTTACTGCGACAACGTTGACTTGCCTGTGAATAAAAAATAAACCATAGTGTTGGTGATCTACAGTGTTGTCATTCTTCTTTGAACACCAACAAGACCGCTAACACCCTATTTCAACAATCAGACTCCCTGTAATTGACATAATTAATAGATCGTTTAGCTTCTCATCATCAGTTGCTGTGGCCCACTGATGTTAACGATCGTAACTGAAAGGCTGCCTGCCAAACGTAAACATTCAGCCATGTGACATTCAGCCAAACTCTCGCGAGAGTTTTACACAAGACGGATCCTTTCTAGCCATAACCCAATTTTTGAGAGAGCGAAACGTCACGGAAGTATTCATATAATCATATAATCCGTTTTTATTGTGCATCCATGGGTAAAGGTAAAACTGATTTAGTACTGAACCTACTGAACACATGCCGGGCATGGATGCACAATAAAAACGGATTATATATTAATACTTTCGTGACGTTTTGCTCTCTCAAAAGTGGGGCCATTTTGTCTTCATGCGCCAATGAGCAACTCTCAGGAATGAACGCGGCTCCGCCTCCCACGCTGTATCCAGTTCTTAGTATACATCCATGGATTACTCCCCTTGGTAAAAGTTAACACACGTGCAATTCCCAGTACAACCATCATACCAGTAAACCTCCTGACTAAAGCTAAAAGTTCCCCATTAAACGCAGAAAGCTAAACAGCTAGCTCTTTAGTTAGCACTTAGCATCTGTTGATGACGTGGCATCTCAGGAGCGTCACTTCCCACAAGGAGCATCAAACAATTATATATAACTCCAAATTATAGTTATGTTTCTAAATGAAGGTACTTTTAAATATTGAATAGTGATATAACTATTACACAAATAATTCTGCATATTCCACACATCCATAACATCTGCAAGTGTGATATTTTAACCTACTAGCAAACTGAAATATCATAGAAGAGTACTGTTTAACAAAAAAGCAGATAGTGTCTCATGGACAAACATTTAATAACTTGAAACCCAGATAATTAGTGAGTTATTTTAAATTAGCAGTGCTGCAAAAATGTAGGATGTACCGAGTGTAAGGTGTTAATTTAAAAATAATGTCAAGAGAGTGGGTGACAGTTCAAGTCATTTTATTAGTTACCAACATTTGTCACAGCAATATTTTTAGCAGCTCCATTCTGGGGGGGGTTTGTCGAAAAACAGTCGACATTATGCATTACCCGATAGTGAACTTTTATCCAAGCATACTTTGATCCTATACGTTTACATCATGCTTATGTATTTTCCGTTTAATAAATTACCATCAATCAAATTGTGGAACCCCATGAACGCACTGTCAGCTAAACCAGTCTCAATTAAATCATTTAAAGTAAAATGCAAAAGTCAGGAATGCTCAATCTTTATTTAAACTTTTAAAAAATGAAGGAAAAAAAAGGGAATGACTGACAGCCAGAGCAAAAATTGTAAATTCAACCCTGGTATAGATGGGTGGCTTTCTGTAGACTTCTTTGGAGAGGGATTAGTTTCCTCCACGGAGACGGAGCACAAGATGGAGGGTGGACTCCTTCTGGATGTTGTAGTCAGAGAGAGTGCGGCCATCTTCCAGCTGCTTGCCAGCAAAGATCAACCTCTGCTGATCTGGGGGGATTCCCTCCTTGTCCTGGATCTTGGCCTTCACGTTCTCGATGCTGTCACTGGGCTCTACCTCCAGGGTGATGGTCTTTCCAGTGAGGGTCTTCACGAAGATCTGCATGCCTCCCCTCAGACGGAGCACAAGATGGAGGGTGGACTCCTTCTGGATGTTGTAGTCGGACAGGGTGCGGCCATCTTCCAGCTGCTTGCCAGCGAAGATCAGACGCTGCTGATCTGGGGGGATACCTTCTTTGTCCTGGATCTTGGCCTTCACGTTCTCAATGCTGTCACTGGGCTCGACTTCAAGGGTGATGGTCTTTCCAGTGAGGGTCTTGACGAAGATCTGCATGCCTCCACGGAGACGGAGCACAAGATGGAGGGTGGACTCCTTCTGGATGTTGTAGTCAGAGAGGGTGCGGCCATCTTCCAGCTGCTTGCCGGCAAAGATCAACCTCTGCTGATCTGGGGGGATGCCTTCTTTGTCCTGGATCTTGGCCTTCACGTTCTCAATGCTGTCACTGGGCTCAACCTCCAAGGTGATGGTCTTTCCAGTGAGGGTCTTCACGAAGATCTGCATGCCTCCACGGAGACGCAGGACCAAGTGAAGGGTGGACTCCTTCTGGATGTTGTAGTCAGAGAGGGTGCGGCCATCTTCCAGCTGCTTGCCGGCGAAGATCAGACGCTGCTGATCTGGGGGGATACCTTCTTTGTCCTGGATCTTGGCCTTCACGTTCTCAATGCTGTCACTGGGCTCCACTTCAAGGGTGATGGTCTTTCCAGTGAGGGTCTTGACGAAGATCTGCATGCCTCCACGGAGACGGAGCACAAGATGGAGGGTGGACTCCTTCTGGATGTTGTAGTCAGAGAGAGTGCGGCCATCTTCCAGCTGCTTGCCGGCAAAGATCAACCTCTGCTGATCTGGGGGGATTCCCTCCTTATCCTGGATCTTGGCCTTCACGTTCTCAATGCTGTCACTGGGCTCTACCTCCAGGGTGATGGTCTTTCCAGTGAGGGTCTTCACGAAGATCTGCATGCCTCCCCTCAGACGGAGCACAAGATGGAGGGTGGACTCCTTCTGGATGTTGTAGTCAGAGAGGGTGCGGCCATCTTCCAGCTGCTTGCCAGCGAAGATCAGACGCTGCTGATCTGGGGGGATACCTTCTTTGTCCTGGATCTTGGCCTTCACGTTCTCAATGCTGTCACTGGGCTCGACTTCAAGAGTGATGGTCTTTCCAGTGAGGGTCTTGACGAAGATCTGCATGCCTCCACGGAGACGGAGCACAAGATGGAGGGTGGATTCTTTTTGGATGTTGTAGTCGGACAGGGTTCGGCCATCTTCCAGCTGCTTGCCAGCGAAGATCAACCTCTGCTGATCTGGGGGGATGCCTTCTTTGTCCTGGATCTTGGCCTTCACGTTCTCAATGCTGTCACTGGGCTCAACCTCCAGAGTGATGGTCTTTCCAGTCAAGGTCTTCACGAAGATCTGCATGCCTCCCCTCAGACGGAGCACAAGATGGAGGGTGGACTCCTTCTGGATGTTGTAGTCGGACAGGGTTCGGCCATCTTCCAATTGTTTTCCGGCAAAGATCAACCTCTGCTGATCTGGAGGGATACCTTCTTTGTCCTGGATCTTGGCCTTGACATTTTCAATTGTGTCACTTGCCTCCACCTCCAAGGTGATGGTCTTTCCAGTGAGGGTTTTGACAAAGATCTGCATTTTGACACTGAAGAGAGAAGAAAAACATGATTAATTCAGAATGTACTCCTAAAACTAGTTATCACAAAAATGTTCAACAAGTAAAGTTCTGCATTTAAAAACATAATTAAAAATAAATACTTTGAGCAGAAGCATTGATGGTCTAGTAAAATGTTCCTCTTCAGTATTAATTATTCTTTAGTAAAATTGTAATACTGCTTTGTTGGTTTTTTATTTCAAACTACCGTACACAATTGTTTATGTATAATAACAGGAGATTGGTATGTTATACTATTATATTCTGTCTATTTTATAATGTTTAGATATTCCTCTGAATACAAGTATCTTGTTCGGATTATTTTTAAAATGTACATTTCTTTAAAAAAATATATATATATTTCGTAATTCTTGTCAAAATGTTGCTTTGGGATAAATAATCCATCTATGTAATCTGGAAACCTATGCAGTGTTATAATTTAAGAGTATGCCTTTGTGGCATCAATTGAAAAAAAAAAAATTCCCTGAGCTCGAAAGAAAAAACACCCCATTTTCAGCTGAGTGACGAGGCATTTTACAGCTAATCCAAACGGCTTTTAAATAAGTTCCTCTTTTATAACTGTGGTAGCATTTTATGAAAACAGAACACACACTATCCCATTAATTAAAATACAAAAGACCCGAGTTTGAAACCTAGTTAAAAAAAAAAAAAAAAAAGCTTTAACAGAATGACGTCGAGTAATTCAGCTAACGGCTAAGCTAAAAAGCTAACGTTGAGTCATTCAACTAACCAGACGTTCGGGCTAATAGCTAAGCTAACAGCTAAGGATGAGTCATTTAGCTAGACAGACGTTTGGGCTAATGGCTAAGCTAATAAGCTAACGTCGAGTGATTCAACTTAAAGTCGAGCGGGCTAACAGGTAAGCTAACGGCTAGGCCAATATAAGCTAATGTTGCTACGGTAACCGGATGCGGCATTAAATGTCTTTTTTTGTATAATTATTGTGGCCGGAGATATATCTCGCCTTTAATACGTTATAGATGTTACTGTTACTGATTTACCAGACTGAATAAAAAGGCAGGATTTAGATTAATTTCCTGCCGCCCGGCGACGTTTTCATTTTTCCTTTTAGGCCCCAGCTAGCTTCATTAGCTAAAAATTAGCCGTTCGTCATTTATTCGATTTAAACAGCTATATAGATGGCTATCACATTAATACTTAGTAACACAACGATATACATTGGTAAAATATGGGCTTAGACACGGTACATATACACTAAACGGCTTTAAATACTTACAAGCAAGTGTTTCTCCAACTGTGAACGATCTGCTCCGGCTGCTTTCGGGTCTGAGGAACAAAGAGCAGCGCAGCAGTATTTATACAAAACAGTGTGGTGTCCTTCCGCTGCCTCCTTCGGTGGAACTATAACATGTTATTTAGAGACGATACACCGTTTAACCTTTTTCTTGAATTAAACACAAATATTCGACATGGAGAAACAATACATGTTTTATCCGTGTGATTAATCGTTTTTTTAGACGACGGTGAGGCTGAAAAATGACCTTTTCGCAGCCTGCGCGGATGGATACTTGAAATACAGTGAATCCATGGCAGCAGTCGTGGTTATGTAAATAAGTACGTGTACTAAAATACTGTTGACGATCTAAGTACACGTTGGTTGCGACTCGCCATTAAAGCAAAGAAGAAGAAGAAGTACACGTTTAAAGTAATGTTACTATACTTGAGTATCTACATTTTATGCAAGTATGACTTCTACTGGAATACATTTAGGAGGAAAATATATTCGGCTTTTTGTTGCACTTCATGCATCTACTTATTTGTTTTGACAATGGAAGTCAGAATGATTTTGATCTCAAAATGAAAATGTTGCATCCAGAACCTTTTAAACAGCCAACCCTCTATTCAATACTTTGGTATTTAAACCCTAACATTATTACAACAAGTTATAAATAATAACAAGGCACATTTTTGTGAACTTTTTGTGAAATGTCTCAAAAACGATTGGAAAGATTGCCTTAAAATATAGCTCAGATATTCATATTCACCTTAGTATAAACTAGTAATACTTTGGTGATATAACTAGGGTCATGGTGGTCAAAACACAGGCTTACTTAACATGTTTATTACTGCAATTATGTGATAAAATACCCATTAAACATGAGCCTTTGACCCTGATTCTTGGCTCATAATAACCTCCACTGAGAGCTGAAGAAATAGAATGACCTCTTTGTCTTCTGTATTAATAACTACATGAGAAAAGGACATATTGATGTTCTCGACCTTGTGACCTTTACCCCATCGTCATCATGCATTTATATTGTGAAACAAGCAGGATCCTCTGAGTCATTATTCATAAATCGACTGGATATTCAACGCGTTTTCCCAGCAGGAGGATTGATTTCAGTCCCATGAACTTTACTCTGCTGCAACTCTTCATTAGCATTCAGTCATTAACCATAAAACACTGTCTGCAGAAAACACTGACTGACTGAGCAGATGATTGGTGGAGGACGGCAGTGTATTGATCGCTTCTTCTATGTAATTGTCTTTTGATTTCAGATAATCACTAACAACAATGTGTCTGAAGTGCATATTCTCTCGACTCAGGTATTTAAAATTAGCTGTTCAACTCATTCCAATAAATGTATTTACTCTCAGATCATTTATATTTTGTATTATATCTCCTAAATTATTACATGTTACTTGTTAGATGCTTTTATCCAAAGCGACATACATACTCAATACTGTGGGCAATCCCCACAGGAGCAATTTGGGGTGAAGTGTCTCAGGGACACAACGACATGCTGACTACAGTGGGGTTTGAACCTGTGCTCCCCTGATCCCAACACCAACACACTAGCCCACTGCACCACACGCCTCCCCCAAATGATGTCCTCTTAAAGGAAAAGGCTGATTGAATTAAGAAAAATATATATATCATGCATATGTCTGGGAGAAGTACTCAGATATTGTACTTGAGTAAAAGTAGAAGTACTCAGATATTGTACTTGAGTAAAAGTAGAAGTACTCAGATCTTGTTCTTGAGTAAAAGTAGAATACTCAGATCTTGTTCTTGAGTAAAAGTAGAATACTCAGATCTTGTACTTGAGTAAAAGTAGAATACTCAGATCTTGTACTTGAGTAAAAGTAGAATACTCAGATCTTGTACTTGAGTAAAAGTAGAAGTACTCAGATATTGTACTTGAGTAAAAGTAGAAGTACTCAGATCTTGTACTTGAGTAAAAGTAGAATACTCAGATCTTGTTCTTGAGTAAAAGTAGAATACTCAGATCTTGTACTTGAGTAAAAGTAGAATACTCAGATCTTGTACTTGAGTAAAAGTAGAATACTCAGATCTTGTTCTTGAGTAAAAGTACAATACTCAGATCTTGTACTTGAGTAAAAGTAGAATACTCAGATCTTGTACTTGAGTAAAAGTAGAATACTCAGATCTTGTTCTTGAGTAAAAGTAGAATACTCAGATCTTGTACTTGAGTAAAAGTAGAAGTACTCAGATCTTGTACTTGAGTAAAAGTAGAATTACTCAGGTCTACTTGAGTAAAAGTAGAATACTCAGATCTTGTACTTGAGTAAAAGTAGAAGTACTCAGATCTGTAAAGTAACTAAAGGTAGTAAATACATCTAGTGGAGTGAAAGTACACCATTTACCTCTGAATTGTAGTGGAGTAGAAGTACAAAGTAGGATCAATTGGAAATTCTCAAGTAAAGTACAAGTATCTCTATAAGTAATGTACTTGTGTAAATGTACTTAGTTACTTCCCGACCCTGGTTTCTATTAGACTAAACTCCGACTTTAAGAAGATCACTGATGTGATTTGAAAGTGTTTTGTTCAACCACTGTTTGAGGGGGAGTTCATTATTCCTCTCCGCCCTGCGTCTCTCCATCACACATTAATGCCTGCAGAATAATGGCTTCCTGTGTCTCCGTGTTGTGAGAGTGGCCCTCGCTGTTAGCAGCTTGTTATATTAATGATCTCATTGTGTTTCTACTCATTATAGCAGCCTCTCTGGATGCACACAGTCACACATGTATTTCTGGCTGCTGAGGGAAACTCTGCTTCATTAAACCTGTGTGGGTAGTTCATCCAGAATATCCGGTTTAAAGCTCCAGCAGTTGGATTAACCGCAGCAGGAAACGCCTCTGGAAATTACTTTCGCTGCAGGAAGCACTATCTTCTTATTAGCATAGAAGGAACCATTAGACACATTAAAACCGGTTCTCCTCCCACACATCAGGGTAATCCAGAGAGAAGTCGCTTGTTAAGCTGGAAGGAAACCAAACTGCCAGGACGTTTATACTTTAAAGAAGCTTTGCTCGACTATTAAGTAGATTAAAATGTTTGTACGTTGCAATTTAAAGTCCCTTTGGCTGCGTCCATGAGCATTTCTCCTCTCTAGGCTGAATACAGGACTTGTGATTCTGTGTTGCTGATGATCTGGGTCCAATATATGGGTCATGAACCTCACCTTGAGTCAAAGTAGAAGTACTCAGATCTTGTACTTGAGTCAAAGTAGAAGTACTCAGATCTTGTAGTAAAAGTAGAAGTACTCAGATCTTGTACTTGAGTCAAAGTAGAAGTACTCAGATCTTGTAGTAAAAGTAGAAGTACTCAGATCTTGTAGTAAAAGTAGAAGTACTCAGATCTTCTACTTGTGTAAAAGTAGAAGTACTCAGATCCTGTAGTAAAAGTAGAAGTACGCAGATCTTGTACTTGAGTAAAAATAGAAGTACTCAGATCTTGTAATTGCGTAAAAGTAGAAGTACTCAGATCTTCTACTTGTGTAAAAGTAGAAGTACTCAGATCTTGTAGTAAAAGTAGAAGTACTCAGATCTTGTACTTGAGTAAAAATAGAAGTACTCAGATCTTGTAGTAAAAGTAGAAGTACTCAGATCTTGTACTTGAGTCAAAGTAGAAGTTCTCAGATCTTGTAGTAAAAGTAGAAGTACTCAGATCTTGTACTTGAGTAAAAATAGAAGTACTCAGATCTTGTAATTGCGTAAAAGTAGAAGTACTCAGATCTTGTAGTAAAAGTAGAAGTACTCAGATCTTGTACTTGAGTCAAAGTAGAAGTACTCAGATCTTGTAGTAAAAGTAGAAGTACTCAGATCTTGTACTTGAGTAAAAATAGAAGTACTCAGATCTTGTAATTGCGTAAAAGTAGAAGTACTCAGATCTTGTAGTAAAAGTAGAAGTACTCAGATCTTGTACTTGAGTCAAAGTAGAAGTACTCAGATCTTGTAGTAAAAGTAGAAGTACTCAGATCTTGTACTTGAGTAAAAATAGAAGTACTCAGATCTTGTAATTGCGTAAAAGTAGAAGTACTCAGATCTTGTAGTAAAAGTAGAAGTACTCAGATCTTGTAGTAAAAGTAGAAGTACTCAGATCTTGTAGTAAAACTAGAAGTACTCAGATCTTGTATTTGAGTAAAAGTAGAAGTACTCAGATCTTGGACTTGAGTAAAAGTAGAAGTACTCAGGTCTTGTTCTTGAGTAAAAGTAGAAGTACTCAGATCGTGTACTTGAGTAAAAGTAGAAGTACTCAGATCTTGTTCTTGAGTAAAAGTAGAAGTACTCAGATCTTGTTCTTGAGTAAAAGTAGAAGTACCAGAGTGTAGGAATACTCTGTTACAGTAAAAGTCCTGCATTCAAAATGTTACTCAAGTAAAAGAAGAAAAGTTAAGATATTAAATATGAAATAAAGTATATTTTGACCCTGAAAAAGAAACACATCGACACCAAAGAATGGAACCGAACGCCTCGATGTTTAAAAAGTATTTTGTAGATTTTTTTATTCAAAGTCTTACCATTTATTTAGGGAAACTTTTAACATTTGTTCTTCTCATAATGAAAATGTACATTTATCAATTTGCATAAAACATCACATGTACAGTACATCAAAATAAATTACATCATCTGGTGGGTTTTGATTGAGCTCGTCAGTTTCTACGCTTTATTTACATCGCAAACCTTTTCACGTCTGCAGCTATTTTACAATTGTATTTTTTAGAAACCAGCGGGTCCAGAGCTGGAGACTGAGAGGCCGGGTTATAACATTGAAATACATGTGAGAAAAGGCCTTAAAGTCACAGATTTAACTAGAAGTAAAGCCAGAGCTGGACCTGCTGGTACAAACCTCCTTTCCACAGGCAGGGGGCAGGACACAGTTACAAAATAATGAGGAAAGGAATACAAAAAATAAAAGCTTTTCATTATTTCCTTCCTGGTATTAACAGTTTGTGGCTCGACATGAGAGTGCATGTAAACAAAAAAACCAAAGATCTACCCTTTCACCTGCAAATGTGTCCCCTTTAAGACTCGTGAAGTTGTAATCCTTAAGATTTCAGGCGAGGTTGTTCGTGCATGTTGTTTTGCACAGTGTTCAGACCATGGATGTATTAATGGATCCACTCAGCGCTGCCACTTAACGTGTACATTTGGCCAGTTATGATCCAATAATAGGGTTTTTTCCCCCATTGACCTCCATTTTAAAGACAAATTTGACAAACATTTAATACCTTTTGCACACACTAATAACATGTGCAGCACAGAAGCCGAACCTAGTGTTATTCGGGTGTGTTTGTACATTTGTTATCCAGTTGGTATTGGTTCGGATAGAAGGCTAGCTGAATTTTGAGGCAAGTAGACGCAAATCCACAGCGTCAAGCGTTATTTGACCGTTTTGTTTGAGCTGAAAATGCAAGAAAATGACCTGTTACCGGGGTCCGAATGAATCTGATTGGTGAAGGTGCAGGAATGAGAGGAAATATGAGATAAATGAAAGAAGGAACCAGAGTTTCTGTTGAAGTCAAAGAACACAAATGCTGTTAGCGGCTAACT
>NW_027639546.1:20000-33360 GCF_949606895.1 Notothenia rossii
GGCCGATTTTGGACAATTTAGGAGTGGTTTTGGTGTTGTAAAGGAAACTGTTGGGAAAATACTGAATGTCCTCTTCCAACATGAGAGTAACATGATAACAAAGGTATCAACTGTAGCTGTGAACATGACAGCATGTGTGATTACCTAGCAGAGCATCAGGACTGTTTGAGGCATATGATAGCTATGTGATTAACATGATGATTCAGCCTCTATGGAGAGAGACATATGACAAGCATGATCATTTCTGACGTGGAGCTAATCTGAAGTAAACATTGAATACTGCTTTCTATTCCTCCATCTTGTGACTGTGGAACTCCCTCTCTTGGATATCAGCATGTGAAGGACACTGTTCAGGAACTAGTTGATGCTCTGTATGTGATGACTACTTCCATTCTGGAGAGGATCACAGATACATGGTTCCTGAGATTCAAGCTCAGGCCGGGACCAGGGATATTTAAAAATGAACAATTCAGAATTTTGAGGAAAATTCAGAATTTTGAGGAAAATTTAGAATTTTGAGAGTTTGAGTAAAAAGTCCGGATTTTGAGAGTTTGAGTAAAAAGTCCGGATTTTGAGAGTTTGAGTAAAAAGTCCGGATTTTGAGATTTTGAGAAAAAATACATAATTTTGAGAAAAAATATAATTTTGAGATTTTGAGAAAAAATACAGAATTTTGAGATTTTGAGAAAAAGTCAGAATTTTGAGGAAAAAGTCAGAATTTTAAGATGTTTAGAAGAAAAAAAAAACGTATCAGAAAAAAAAACTGTATTTTGAACATGACAGGATTTATGATTACCGAGAAGAACCGGT
This sequence comes from Notothenia rossii, assembly GCF_949606895.1. NCBI lineage: Eukaryota > Metazoa > Chordata > Actinopteri > Perciformes > Nototheniidae > Notothenia > Notothenia rossii. Next base: position 20,811 of record NW_027639546.1, read on the forward strand.
ATTCCTCCATCTAGTGACTGTGTGACTCCCTCTCTTGGATATCAGCATGTGAAGGACACTGTTCAGGAACTAGTTGATGCTCTGTATGTGATGACTACTTCCATTCTGGAGAGGATCACAGATACATGGATCCTGAGATTCAAGCTCAAGCTGGTGACCAGGGAGATTTTTCTAACAGAAATTATGATTATCAGAGAATTGAATGCTATGTTATATTTAATATATAAATAATACAATTGTGTAAGCCTTACATGTCAAGAGACAGTAGATCTCAGCACTCAGGAAGGTGATCAGCCACAAGGTGTCATGTGACCACACAGTGATCTGATCATGGGTCTATTGATAGGGTCAGGGGTCAGTTATCTCATGACTAAGCATGGATTCATTGTCTCTTCAGTTTGAGTAGTTGCACTCGGCTGTGGAGACATTGCTCTTCATGTTGTTTGCCTCTTTTGCAAAAGATTAAAGGACCAGAAAGACATCTCTTTGACTAGTTCATATCAAGAATTTCCACCACAGTGAATCAGTTTCTGACATTTTCAGGATCACAAATGGCAGTTTCAACCAGAAAGTGCCAGTATGGGTTGCTCTTAGCGGTTGATTTTGATGAATAATTGGCCGATTTTGATCCTGAAAATGTCAGAAATAGATTCAGCATCCTCAATAAACCCCACAACCACTTTGCCAGCATTTGCTAATGAACGCAACTTATGCTAATTGTGCCCGTGGGACCCCTACTATACATTTCCAGTTTCACAACAGGACTCTAAAAGCTGGCAACTAGACTAATGGCGCTTTCCCACTGCAGGGCCTCGCTCGGCTTAGTACGGTATGGCTAGGCCTCGATAGGCCTTGGTAGGCCCGGCTCACTTTATACTGCCTTTCCATTACAGTTTAGGAACTTAGGTAGTAACTATAGTAACGCAGTGTAGGCGGAGCCGTGACGTCATCTTCAATGAGAACCACAGAACCAACATCAGCCGTTAGGGTTAGCGTTAGAGGTGAAGTGTTTGTTATTTTTTGCGGGGGTCTTTTCAGCCCACAGCAACATGGAGGACAGGTAACACTCACCTTCCAGATCATGGTGGTCAAAGCAGCTACTGTAGGCTGCAAGACATCATTCTGAGTGTCAGTCACATGATGGAAATACACATCTCACTTCTTCTTCTGGGGGTTGTGTGGAACAGGGGGTTGAAATGACCGTTTGCTAATCCTCATGCTCTGTACTCTCATGGAGGGAGAGACCACGGGCCATGGGTACATGCATGACAACAGCCCACCATCTTTCCTACATGGAGCACTATTTCATTTTAGGATTTAATTGTATTCAATTTTATTTACTATAAATGTCATTTAATTGTATTTAATTGTATTGTATTAAAGAAAATGGAGCCATTCTTACGTACCCATCAGCTTAAATAAAGTATTTTTGATCTGATTCTTAATCTGATCCACCTTAGGGGGTTAGGGTCTTTATCACCTCTTTTTGTTGTTGTTTTGTTTATTTGTGTTTTAGTTTTGTGCACAACATTCATACAGAACTATCTAAAACTTGCATTGATTTAGAGGAACTTAAAGAAGTTCTATCATATGATATTAAATGCCTCATATACTCTGAAAGTAAAGAGGAAGAGCCTCCAATGAAGCTCAGCGCAAGTTCTTTCAGGAAGACTGGAATACATTCACTCCACACTCATCACATCCCCTCTTCATCCCATCTCCTCATCAAATCCAGATCTTCATCATCATCACCAGTGTCTAGACCCCGGGGGGTTCCCTATATGCTCACGGCTGCATTTCCCCCTTTAGATATAAGATGTCAGGATCGGGGTCTAATCGCCAAAGACTTAACATTTATTATGTGGCACGTGTCAATAAATGTTCTTTAAACAAAATGAAGTCTCTCCTGATTGAACTGACAGCTGGTCATGTGATTAGCATGCATCCCGAGGCACTTTTCTTTTGGAAATGAAGTTGCTAAATCTAGTGAAGAAGTTGGCATCATTAGCTTTCAGAGACCATGATGTTTGAGATGCCAACATATTTAGTAAGTCCCAAAAATACAGTAGCTACTGCCAAATATCACAGAATGTCCTTCCAGTCACATGTCGCAGTTTGTAAGCCAGCGTGCTTATCTGAGTACGTCTGATTCAACAGTTATTATGATCAGGGGTATACATAACTGGTACGCAGGTAAGCGTGCGCGGCAAACATCTGAAATGCGTGCCGTCACTTGTGTCACGAAGCGCATTTGCGTACCGTCGGACTTGTGAAGCTTTTCCAGAAGGCGCTTCGATCAGTGGGACGACAGAGCCGGTCGCCGTGCGCACAGACGGGGCTGCTGTTAACGTCGGTGTGTACAACGGAATTGTGCCACAACGTCCGGCGCGAGTTCCACTAGCGCCCGCCCACCTCCCCCCCCTTCCCCCGGCGACGTCCGCGAAACAGAGGGGCTGAACACATAACCTTGCGTGGGCAGCCCTGAGTACCAAACATTGTCTCCTGGTACTCATTTGAGTAACTCACTAAGAAAGTTATGTGCACCCCTGATTATGATCCAAGTTTTTAGTTTATCTGCTTCCTGTTGTATTTTTAAACTGGAGCGGCTGCTTTCTGTTTTTATATCGCCCCAAACTGTGGATTCCCATTTGATCTGAGAACAGCAACCTCCATTGGAATTTTTAAAAGTAAATTAAAGACCTGTCTTTTTAATTTGGGGCCATTGTAATTCTCTGGCAGTATCACTGTTCATGTTTTATTGTTTCATTGTTTTACGGTTCAGTGGTATAACTCTTTCTGTTTGTTTATACCTTGTTTTGAATTATGTTCCTCATTGTTATGTCATTTTCTGTCATTTGCGTCAAGCATGAAAGGTGCTGTATAAATAAAGTGTATTATTATTTATTAGCCCTGCTTTCTGGGGGGGGGGGGGGGGGGTGTGCAAGAGAAACTTCCTCTGGATGAAACACACAGATTTGAGCCTCTGCCGACCGTTTACATGCACTAACACCTATAGAGCAATGTGCAATATAAACACTTATTTGCAATCGTACTGCGCTACAATCACCAAAATGTATTTATTTTTAAGGGTTACAAATACTTGAAATGCTATCTCTGTCACTTAGTTTGACTGAAATTGCTTGTCTTTATTTGTAGTACTAATGTGTGCTTTGCTTATTTCTAATATGTCATGCCTTTTTTCTATGCCACTTTGGCTGTAACACTCTCAAAGTCCCTGCTGTTGGACTAATTAAGGAATGCTTCTGATTAGCAAACGGTCATTAGCATGCATCGGGGGATCAATCTGTATCAACGAGCATTGGGGAGGGAAAGTATACTGAATACTGGCTTCATGCATGAATCCAAAAGCCTTTCTGAGCAGCCTCACCCATGCAGAACGGGAGAGGGCCGCTCCAGAAGGACGGGGTTCCCATGATGCATTTAATTGCATCCTCTCCAATTAGCTCGTAACCCTGGTAACAGACGAAGGTGAGCGACTCCCCGGGCAGGTACAGCCTCTTGGACAGGATCTGGTATCCGTTGTCGGGCAGACCGGGATTCTCACAGGAAACAGATTCCTCCGCTGGGTGAAGACCGAGGAAGAAGCAAAAGAAAAAACATGGAATATTTAGGCCCAATTCCAAACCACACCCTACCCACTCCCCCTCCGTGATGGAGTGAACTAGGTCTGTAGTCTCACTCGCAGCTGAACGAGGCTCCCTTCTTAAATCTGATTTATAAGCTGCTTAGTTTTTGCAACTGTCTCTGTAAATATACAACACTTTTCTAGATTAATAATGAGTAAATTATCCTAAATTAAAAAACTATTCGAGGTAACCATGAGGTTGTTAACATCTGTATGTCAATATTAAATGTCCATCACGTTGTGCAGTTTATCAGTTAATGTTTTTCACGGAACTATTTGTAAGCACCTTGTTCCCCTCTGTGCGAACACGCAAACGGAGGGGTAGTGTGCAGGGGGCGGTTTGGAATTGGGCCTTTGAGTTTCTCGGCTCGGATCAGAGAGTTTTACGTCAGCTCGAATGTCAGATCTGACAGTTTCTCTCACGCTGAGGTGAAATGAATCACGGATAATCTCCAGGTGGTGAGGGCTGATTGGTACGGTGCATTAGCATGGCATTACCATAACACACACACACACACACACACACACACACACACACACACACACACACACACACACACACACACACACACACACACACACACACACACACACACACACACACACACACACACACACACACACACACACACACACACACACACACACACACACACACACACACACACACACACACACACACACATTGATATGAGCTGGCATGTGGAGACGCTGTGATGATCAGTGCAGGAACGAGAGAGAGAGAAATCACACAAACCCACTCACTGTAAAAACTCAAAATCTTGCCAAGTATATTCGTCTCATTTCTAGTCAGAATATGTCTTTAGACTCGATATACGACCTAATAACTGAAAAGGTAACAATTCAGTGCGATAGAGGGTCTTGTTTTTAGACAATGCATCTTCAAGACTCTTGAAAACATCTTATTTTGCATCTTAATTGAAACAAGTTTTTATTTTTTCAACTTTTTACTTTGACTTCTTGCATGTTGAACTCAAATACCTGTACTTTCTACTTCTTACATGTTGAACTCAAATACCTGTACTTTCTACTTCTTACATGTTGAACTCAAATACCTGTACTTTCTACTTCTTACATGTTGAACTCAAATACCTGTACTTTCTACTTCTTACATGTTGAACACAAATACCTGTACTTTCTACTTCTTACATGTTGAACACAAATACCTGTACTTTCTACTTCTTACATGTTGAACTCAAATACCTGTACTTCCTACTTCTTACATGTTGAACTCAAATACCTGAACTTTCTACTTCTTACATGTTGAACACAAATACCTGTACTTTCTACTTCTTACATGTTGAACTCAAATACCTGTACTTCCTACTTCTTACATGTTGAACTCAAATACCTGTACTTTCTACTTCTTACATGTTGAACTCAAATACCTGTACTTTCTACTTCTTACATGTTGAACTCAAATACCTGTACTTTCTACTTCTTACATGTTGAACTCAAATACCTGTACTTTCTACTTCTTACATGTTGAACACAAATACCTGTACTTTCTACTTCTTACATGTTGAACTCAAATACCTGTACTTTCTACTTCTCTCATTTTCCAAACAGCTGGTTCCTTTAGTCTGAATGTGTGTTTGGTGGCGTGATCATTATTATTTAGAGTCATTGCGTGCCTATTGATTTGAACACGATCCGTGTATCCATCATTTCCTGGTCTTCTCTAAAGAAGAGGGACCAATGAAAACGTTGTCATGTTGCCGTTGTTCAGCATGGAAACATTCATTAGCTAACAATGACATTATTGTTCTATTAATATAAAGGGAGGTCAGGTACTCTTTAAAACAGCTGCTAGTTATGGGTACTTTTTACTGAAGTACATTTCAAAGTTCTTTACTTTGACTTGAGTAAAGAAGTTTAGTCAGTACTTCTACTTTCTCCAGAGTATTTTTAAACACGAGTATCTGTACTTCTACTTGAGTAAAGGATGTGTGTTCTTCAAACCTCTCTCCTGATACTCACTAACACAGTGGGGGAGTTTGGCGGTCCAAACGGGGGTCCCCGGCTCTCGGCCGTAGCAGCTGATGGTGGCGCCGCCCTGCAGGATGAAGCCGGCGGTGCAGCTGTACTGAATCGTTGTTCCCACCAGGAGCTTGGGGTCGGAGAGGGAGCGGGTCGAGTGCTCCACGTGTCCCGGGTCTGAGCAGTACATGACTGAGAAACACACGGAGAGACATTCATATCATCGGATCTAAGTTTTTATCAGAATCAGTCATCCAAAGGTTAAGGAATGTATCACTTAGACGGATTTTAAATGGCACTTTCTACATTTTGCACTTGCCCATAATTCTGTCAAGCCCTTTGTTGCTAATTAAATGAAAGTTTTCCAAAGCATTTTGGCCTCCATCATTTCTTGGAAAGAAGCAGACACGGAGAACAACAAAAACACCATCTGCACGGCTTCCCATAAACAATAACAGATTGATAAATAAGATAAGAACTGACTCTTTTCGCAGAATGGCGGCTGGTTGCTCCAGGAGAGGTCCAGCTGGCAGGCGAGGGTCTCCCGGCCCACCAGGTCGTATCCCGGGTCGCACTGATAGGTGATCTGCGCCCCTCGAACCAGAGCGATGTGGGACGTGGTCTTCCACCCGTTCTGGATCTCAGGCAGGTCGGGACACGAGTCGTTTCGGGACACCTCTGCAGGAAAAACAGGACAAAAAAAGTTTGATTAATGGCTGGTTTAAGATGAGATAGACCTCTGAGAGAAACAACAGTAAAAAGCAGAATGACGTCGTCTAATTCAGCTAACAGCTAAGCTAACAGCTAAGCTAATGAGCTAACGTTAAGGTATTCGGATAACTAGACGTTTGGGCTAACAGCTAAGCTAACAGCTAAGCTAATGTTGAGTCATTTAAAGGTCACCTATTATGCAGAATCCACTTCTTTATGTCTCTTCTACATCAACATGTGTCCCCTCTTCTTCATGTCTCTTCTACATCAACATGTGTCCCCTCTACTTCATGTCTCTTCTACATCAACATGTGTCCCCTCTTCTTCATGTCTCTTCTACATCAACATGTGTCCCCTCTACTTCATGTCTCTTCTACATCAACATGTGTCCCCTCTTCCTCATGTCTCTTCTACATCAACATGTGTCCCCTCTACTTCATGTCTCTTCTACATCAACATGTGTCCCCTCTACTTCATGTCTCTTCTACATCAACATGTGTCCCCTCTACTTCATGTCTCTTCTACATCAACATGTGTCCCCTCTACTTCATGTCTCTTCTACATCAACATGTGTCCCCTCTTCTTCATGTCTCTTCTACATCAACATGTGTCCCCTCTACTTCATGTCTCTTCTACATCAACATGTGTCCCCTCTACTTCATGTCTCTTCTACATCAACATGTGTCCCCTCTTCTTCATGTCTCTTCTACATCAACATGTGTCCCCTCTACTTCATGTCTCTTCTACATCAACATGTGTCCCCTCTACTTCATGTCTCTTCTACATCAACATGTGTCCCCTCTTCTTCATGTCTCTTCTACATCAACATGTGTCCCCTCTTCTTCATGTCTCCTCTACATCAACATGTGTCCCCTCTTCTTCATGTCTCTTCTACATCAACATGTGTCCCCTCTACTTCATGTCTCTTCTACATCAACATGTGTCCCCTCTTCTCCATGTCTCTTCTTCATCAACATGTGTCCCCTCTTCTCCATGTCTCTTCTTCATCAACCTGTGTCCCCTCTTCTTCATGTCTCTTCTACATCAACATGTGTCCCCTCTTCTCCATGTCTCTTCTTCATCAACATGTGTCCCCTCTTCTCCATGTCTCTTCTACAACAACATGTGTCCCCTCTTCTTCATGTCTCTTCTACATCAACATGTGTCCCCTCTTCTTCATGTCTCTACTACATCAACATGTTTCCCCTCTTCTTCATGTCTCTTCTACATCAACATGTGTCCCCTCTTCTTCATGTCTCTTCTTCATCAACATGTGTCCCCTCTTCTTCATGTCTCTTCTTCATCAACATGTGTCCCCTCTTCTCCATGTCTCTTCTACATCAACATGTGTCCCCTCTTCTTCATGTCTCTTCTACATCAACATGTGTCTCCTCTTCTTCATGTCTCTTCTACATCAACATGTGTCCCCTCTTCTCCATGTCTCTTCTACATCAACATGTGTCCCCTCTTCTCCATGTCTCTTCTACATCAACATGTGTCCCCTCTTCTTCATGTCTCTTCTACATCAACATGTGTCCCCTCTTCTTCATGTCTCTTCTACATCAACATGTGTCCCCTCTTCTTCATGTCTCTTCTACATCAACATGTGTCCCCTTTTCCTCATGTCTCTTCTGCATCAACATGTGTCCCCTCTTCTTCATGTCTCTTCTACATCAACATGTGTCCCCTCTTCTTCATGTCTCTTCTACATCAACATGTGTCCCCTTTTCCTCATGTCTCTTCTGCATCAACATGTGTCCCCTCTTCTTCATGTCTCTTCTACATCAACATGTGTCCCCTCTTCTCCATGTCTCTTCTACATCAACATGTGTCCCCTCTACTTCATGTCTCTTCTACATCAACATGTGTCCCCTCTTCTCCATGTCTCTTCTTCATCAACATGTGTCCCCTCTTCTCCATGTCTCTTCTTCATCAACCTGTGTCCCCTCTTCTTCATGTCTCTTCTACATCAACATGTGTCCCCTCTTCTCCATGTCTCTTCTACATCAACATGTGTCCCCTCTTCTTCATGTCTCTTCTACATCAACATGTGTCTCCTCTTCTTCATGTCTCTTCTACATCAACATGTGTCCCCTCTTCTCCATGTCTCTTCTACATCAACATGTGTCCCCTCTTCTCCATGTCTCTTCTACATCAACATGTGTCCCCTTTTCCTCATGTCTCTTCTGCATCAACATGTGTCCCCTCTTCTTCATGTCTCTTCTACATCAACATGTGTCCCCTCTTCTTCATGTCTCTTCTACATCAACATGTGTCCCCTCTTCTCCATGTCTCTTCTTCATCAACATGTGTCCCCTCTTCTCCATGTCTCTTCTTCATCAACCTGTGTCCCCTCTTCTTCATGTCTCTTCTACATCAACATGTGTCCCCTCTTCTTCATGTCTCTTCTACATCAACATGTGTCCCCTCTTCCTCATGTCTCTTCTACATCAACATGTGTCCCCTCTTCTTCATGTCTCTTCTACATCAACATGTGTCCCCTCTTCTTCATGTCTCTTCTACATCAACATGTGTCCCCTCTTCTTCATGTCTCTTCTACATCAACATGTGTCCCCTCTTCTTCATGTCTCTTCTACATCAACATGTGTCCCCTCTTCTTCATGTCTCTTTTACATCAACATGTGTCCCCTCTTCTCCATGTCTCTTCTTCATCAACATGTGTCCCCTCTTCTTCATGTCTCTTCTTCATCAACATGTGTCCCCTCTTCTCCATGTCTCTTCTTCATCAACATGTGTCCCCTCTTCTTCATGTCTCTTCTTCATCAACATGTGTCCCCTCTTCTCCATGTCTCTTCTACATCAACATGTGTCCCCTCTTCTTCATGTCTCTTCTACATCAACATGTGTCCCCTCTTCTTCATGTCTCTTCTACATCAACATGTGTCCCCTCTTCTTCATGTCTCTTCTACATCAACATGTGTCCCCTCTTCTCCATATCTCTTCTTCATCAACATGTGTCCCCTCTTCTCCATGTCTCTTCTACATCAACATGTGTCCCCTCTTCTTCATGTCTCTTCTACATCAACATGTGTCCCCTCTTCTTCATGTCTCTTCTACATCAACATGTGTCCCCTCTTCTCCATGTCTCTTCTTCATCAACATGTGTCCCCTCTTCTTCATGTCTCTTCTACATCAACATGTGTCCCCTCTTCTCCATGTCTCTTCTACATCAACATGTGTGCCCTCTTCTTCATGTCTCTTCTACATCAACATGTGTCCCCCTCTTCTCCATGTCTCTTCTACATCAACATGTGTCCCCTCTTCTTCATGTCTCTTCTACATCAACATGTGTCCCCTCTTCTTCATGTCTCTTCTACATCAACATGTGTCCCCTCTTCTCCATGTCTCTTCTTCATCAACATGTGTCCCCTCTTCTTCATGTCTCTTCTACATCAACATGTGTCCCCTCTTCTCCATGTCTCTTCTACATCAACATGTGTGCCCTCTTCTTCATGTCTCTTCTACATCAACATGTGTCCCCTCTTCTCCATGTCTCTTCTACATCAACATGTGTCCCCTCTTCTTCATGTCTCTTCTACATCAACATGTGTCCCCTCTTCTTCATGTCTCTTCTACATCAACATGTGTCCCCTTTGTGGAAAGAGACTCTGAAAGTTTCAGGAACAAAGATTCTCTCTCTTTTTGATCCATTTCTATAAAAATCTGTCTGAAAATGAGCTGATCAGATTTTGGCCACTTTATGATGTCATAACGATGTTTTGTCTTGTGTAACCATTAGCCAATCAGCAACCAAGGTAACCCCCCCCACCCCCTTATCACCTGAATCTCCTAGAGCACCATTGAGTTCTTTGTAACCAAATGTCTCTCAGAGGGGCGTGGGGAGGGGCTCCTTATTTTCATCTAAAGTAACAGACAGAGAATCAGCACTTTGGAAACAGGGCTGAAACAGAGGGGATTATGGGTAATGCTGCAATGATCTGTTTGGTGTTTCAGCCAATCAGAGACAGGCTCTGGATATATCTGAGACCTGTGTTATATTGATGAAGAACAGTATGATAGGGGATCTTTAACTAACCAGACGTTTGGGCTAACGGCTAAGCTAATAACAAAAAACAACATCGAAAAATAAGTTTGATTAATGGCGGTGTTACGGGGTTAACATTGCTCAGCGTCCCGGTGTGTTTCTCTCCTTCAGAAAACAAGATAAACAACAGAACATCTGACTCTCTGTGAGGAGGAATCCAGGAGATTGATGGAGTTATTATGCGATTATCGACCGTGTGACAGAGAGATGGATTCCCTCACTGTTGGACCGTCTTCAAGTTTCATCTCTGCAGAAATGAGGACAGTTTGTCTCTGAATCTGCAGATTTAACTCAGACTCCCACTGACACCGGCCTCGATAAAACGATCGCACGCTGTCACTTTCTGTCGATACGCCAGAGACGAAAATGTTGTTTTTGAGGATAGGGAAATCGTGCTGTTAGAGTTTCTTTTTTAGTAAAGATAAATGTTCTAAAGGTCAGTTTATGGACGTGTTTCCAGAGCTTTAAATTTCACCGTCTTCATCAGTGCATGGAAATGACTCCTCATGTGGTCAAAAAATACATAAATATGGACTTTTAATACACATCTACTGGACACATCTCAGCAGGAAACCGATGGACTGTCCACTCCAAGTAGGGAATGAGTCCTTACCCCAAGTGAAGGACTTCAAGGATCTCGGGGTCTTGTTCTCGAGTGAGGGAATAATGAAGCGTGAGATGGGCCGGGGAGTCGGAGCAGCGGGAGCGGTGCTGCAGTTGCTTTACCGCACCGTAGTGACGAAAAGGGAGCTGAGCCAGAAGGCAAAGCTCTCTGTCTACCGGGCCATTTCCCTTCCTACCCTCACCTATGGTCATGAAGGATGGGTCATGACCGAAAGAACGAGATCGCGGATACAAGCGGCCGAGATGGGTTTTCTCCGCAGGGTGGCTGGCGTCTCCCTTACGGCTCCTACACACGGCGGCGTGTGTTGTCGCTTGTCGGCGGGGGGGGGGGCTGAAACTCGACCAACAACCAATCACATGAATCTCCCGCCCCAAACACACGAGCACGCGGTTTGATTGGCTAGAGCTTGTACTGGCATCTGATGCGATTGGCTGACGCCTCCGTCGAGGCGTCAAAAGTAGAACATTGCTCCACTTTTGCAGCGAGCACCGCGAGAGAAGCTAGATTTTGCTCCCACAATGCAGTTCGGCGAATCGTGATGTCACCCCATTCAAAGTGAATGGGCAGAAGCGTTGAAGCGGCAACGCAGGCCACCGTGTGTAGGGGCCGTTAGGGATAAAGTGAGAAGTTCAGTCATCCGGGAGGGAGTCGGAGTTGAACTGCTCCTCCTCCGCGTCCAAAGGAGCCAGTTGAGGTGGTTTGGGCACCTAGTTAGGATGCCACCTGGGCGCCTCCCTAGGGAGGTGTTCCAGGCACGTTCAGCTGGGAGGAGACCAAGGGGTAGACCTAGAACCAGGTGGAGGGATTATATCTCTTCTCTGGCCTGGGAGCGCCTTGGGACCCCCCAGTCAGAGCTGGTTGATGAGGGGAAAGGAACGTTTGGGGCTCTCTGCTGGAACTGATACCTCCGAGACCCGACCACGGATAAGCGGGAGAAGATGGAGGGATGGATGCTACTGGATTTAGATGACATCCTTCTATTTCTTAGTCTATTTAAATAGTTTTCTACATTTTCTTTTGTCTAATCTATTTCTAAAAGCAATAAAACCTTCTAGATATCGTCTGTTTTATTCCAATCAATTTCAAATTATAGTTACTTCAGTTAATATAACTTAAAATCTGACTCAAAGGTGACACATTATGGACCTTATAAATAAAGCTGTTGACGATGTTAGCATAATCTACCAATCAACCAGAACAAATGTGATTCTGCAAATTGCATATTGTTAAATGTCATTGTTTTAAAAAAAGTGTCCACTACAATATTAAAGCTGCTGTTACTGATATGTTTATAATAACAATGTGAGGGGTGCATTGAACCCAGACTAATCACCTCAATCTGCAGATTTCTTAGAGATTTATACAGAGTTTAAGCTAAGTTTGTATCTCCCCGCCTGCAATTTTAGTGTTCAGGTTAACTTAAAGGTCACCTATCATGCTATATTTAGGCAATAGCATAGGTCTCAGATATATACAAATATATAAAAAACATGTAGATGAA
>NW_027639545.1:0-48690 GCF_949606895.1 Notothenia rossii
CCCAAGATACAGAAGAATAAAATACGTTTGGGATAATAAATACATTATTTATTTTTATTTAATTTATTGATACTTGTTGGTAATTGTTTTAGTCACAATATTTGTTTCAGTAACTTACTCATTAAATTACATTACTGAGAAAAAGCAAGGTAACTTAGTATTTTACATTAATTTAATTATCATAGATTGTTATTGTTCACTTGACATTGACACAAGAACCTGTTCCTTTTCAAATCTGCACACATTTGAATGCCGAGCTTCCAGTTTCTTCGACCAAAGCTTTGTGATTTTAAATACATTATATAACTGTTGTGCTTTCCCTCGTTACAAAGCCAGTCTGATTGAACGATTGTACAGAGTTTTGTTCTCCGTGTTAAACAAATAACCCTTTTTTGCTAACCCCTCAACCTTCTATGACCCGAAAGCATAAAGGACCAATACAAAATATAGACATAATGGTCCAAGCAATGCATTACTGCCCAAATAAAGCTTTAGTGGCAGGCGATTCCAAACTTTTGAATGTGATCAGAAATATGTGCTTTGGATGTATTAGTGATTCAGATAAATACAAAGTGTATCCACCAGAGAGCAGAAAAAAATGTTTTTTAACAAACTAGCTGTCCTTAGATTCATACATTAAAATTGTAATAAAACAACAAGTGAACTCTTATTTTTGTATGTCCTGTGGGCAACAGACAAACATTATATTAACCATTTTCTTGAGTTTTTAATCAATTAACAGCACTAACATCAAAACATTCATTACCATCATGGGCATATCTCAATGAAACAGGATCATACTTTCCCAAACATGACACAAAATGGCTCTCACACCGGCCCCTAATTGTTAGCGACAGGCTAACAATTTCCACAAAAAACACAATCATACAGAATGTAAGCCAGAATGACATTCAACTGAGCCGAACAATGCAGGTGACGATACTGACAACTGTGTGGTAATCGCAGACTAAATAAATAAGTAGCGATTACCATTGTTCTGGTGGACTTAAATGTATCTGCTACAATGGTGAGTATATGTCACTATTAACGCTATATAAATGATATCATACTGTGTAACAATAGTTGACAGATAACTAATGTGTCTCCATTACTTCAGAAGTTTCCATCACACCAAGCTCTGAGTCACAGGGGCACTGGCACCTCTTGGCCCCCCTAAAAACCGCCCATGCCTAATGTCATGGTGCATGAACAAACTTAAAATTCCATTATTGGTGTTTGATTAAGTAACAGAGTTTGATTCAATTACTTTCTTATTATTTTATTTTATATTTTTAGTTACTTTGGCCCACGATAGAGAATAATAAAATAAGTTTGGGGTACATTAATTATGAAAAACATTGTTTTTATTGTATTTCTTAATATTTATTGGGCTTTGTTTACAGTAAGTTACAAAATTTGTTCCAGTAACTGACTTATTAAATTATTTTACTGAAAAAAAGCACAGTAACTTTTTATTTGACATGAATTGCATCATCATAGATTTATTATTTTGGAGTCGGGCCAAAGGGGGTCCAAGCTCCGCGTCACAGGCCCCTGTTTGCCCCCCCTAGAAGTGCCCATGCCTACACCCAATACAAGTTTAAACCATACACTTCTGTACGTGCGATTCACTCTGTATCGACCAATCGGCTCGTTCCTTCCCCAGTGTGAGTGGGACCCAGGTACCCGTCTACAGAAACGAGCCTGTTTGCTATCCTCACTCTAAATTGGTGCAACGAGCTCCCTGCTGATATCAGGACAAGGGGTTTCAGCGCTTACAGTACTTTTATAATTATCGGCCTCTTGTTCATGTATGGATACAAAATTCAGTAAAACTTGCTCACATAGAATGTGTCCAAAATCCCTCCTATGGGTATCCATCATATAGTGTGTGTGTGTGTGTGTGTGTGTGTGTGTGTGTGTGTGTGTGTGTGTGTGTGTGTGTGTGTGTGTGTGTGTGTGTGTGTGTGTGTGTGTGTGTGTGTGTGTGTGTGTGTGTGTGTGTGTGTGTGTGTGTGTGTGTGTGTGTGTGTGTGTGTGTGTGTGCGTGCGTGTATGGAGCTCATCCCAGTGGAATCAGTAAAATACCTTAAATGAGAAGGGGATCTAAAATGGTTAATTAAAAGTGATTCTAGTTAAAACAATGCATAAAATACAATTAAAAGTGAAAGTGCAAGTTTTAAAACACAAATGCAATAATAAAATAAGTAGAATTAAAAGAATGTCACTGGAAAATAAAAACTACTAAGATCAAGGTCAGATAAGTTTAAAAGATTCCAAAGGACAGGTGTTTAATTTGCTCTGTTTATTTAAGAAGGTGCCATTCGGTGAAGAGTTTCTCTCTGCGGGTGGTTTTCTTGCCTCCAGGTAATAAAATAAACTAAAATAAATGTAAATAAATAAATAAATAAAAGGATCGCTCCTCATGTGGCTTTGATTACAATCATAAGGTACAAACATGCACATATATACATTAAAGGGATAAAACATGTAATAAGTGATAAAAACAAACATATAAGAAATAAATATGAACACCATTAAGATAAATAAGATAGTGCTAAAAACATGCCTTACAAATGGAGCACACCAGTAAAAAAAAAGTCCAGATGAGGAGGATCACTGAAATTAATTGGTTTGGAACGAATATATAAAAATCTCTATAAATAATTAATAAATATAAGTGCTTTGATAAAAGACGCGGGGGGTGAATTCAAACAAGCTGACGCACCCGCAGAGAAGGAGATTAAAATCACCGATCGGCAGGGAAGAGAAACTGGGGGGAGAGAGATCATACAGGTTGTTAAGGTTATTAAAACATGTTTGAGTGGTGGGAGGCGGACCCATCAGTTGTACTTTTCGTTTAATCCGCCCGGGTCAATGGTGCCCAGGCGATGGATCCATTTCCGCTCCGCTCTGCACTCCAGGCCCATAGACTGCACATTCTGGAGGCCATGGAGTTTAAAAAGGTTGTATAAAACGCTCGTGCCGTCCCCGTCTCTGATTCTGTATCGGTGTTGTTTTATTCTGAGGCTGATCTCAATGCGCGTTTCCCCCACATAGAGTCTGTGGCAGGCCTTGCAGCTAATTGCATTAATAGCGTTTTTTGTGTTAGGTGTCAAGACCTGCCGAATATTACTCCCCTCTCGAGAGAAGGGATTAAAAACGTGGAGGAGGCGAATGAAATCAACCTCAGAAACTCGAGGCGCTTCCCTGGTTTTGGTGCTTTTGTTGAGGTTTGTGTGGACCAGAAGGTCCTGGAGATTCGTATTCCTCTGGTACAAGGAGATCAGCCGTCCCGGCCACAGCGCGTCACAGTGCCCCCTAGCCCCCTCAAAATTGCCCTCCAGTTTGCCCAAGAGGTGTTTTAGGCTCCCTGAATAGGTTGTGATGAAGGGGACGAGGGGGGAGAGAGGGGAGACGAGGGATGAGGGTGGGGAGGGGGGTGAGCAGAGTGATAATTGTGGAGGGGTAGATTAGCTGGTGGTGGATGAAGAGGAGGAAGAAGAGGAGGAAAGTCAGAGGGGGGATGAGTCTGGAGGAGCCCGGCTTCCTGGTGGGGTATTGCGGCGTCCCTGTGAGCAGAGCCCTTCAAAACGATCATAAAATAACTTAAAATATATAAAACAAATACAATTGTTTTATAAATGGATAAAAGTACGTTTTAAAAGAACCAAAAGGTATTTAAAAGAGTAGAGGGAGAGGAGGGGTTTCCTCGACGTGTCGCCGCTGAGGCTTCTTCAGGAGGATAAAAGGAGATGGTGTGTGTGTGTGTGTGTGTGTGTGTGTGTGTGTGTGTGTGTGTATATATTAATAATTTAAGAAGTGAAATTAATTCCAGTTTATTTGTTGTACTACTTTTTTTGTATTGTCTCAGTTGGTGGCATTAATGTGTGCATTTGATACAGATAGTGGAGCAGTTGCTTTAGGGCCTCATATACTTTTTTAAGGTGAAATCATGAGATCCTGGACCACCCATTTGATCTTGTTCTCTTTAAGTTAAGTCTAAGCCTTTGTATTATACATGGAATATACAGCAGGTGAAACATGTATTCAGGACTCTTTATCAGATTAAGGCAGGGTTGCCAACTTTGGGTACCTGGCTGGAGTGAGATTTTGATATCATGGGTTTAATTACACATATGCACACTAAATGACTGCTATTGTGTCAGTAGCGGGACCTTAGCATATATATAGGATATATATACAATATAATACACAACATTGGACACAGACTCTAAAGGGCACAAAGTTTCATTCACTAATGAAAGTCAAACACATTTTGTTTCCACTGTTTTATTGTGTGCCTGTCGCGATAAGCAAATAATTGACTTATCGTACGATAAATAAAAATGAACTCGATACATTTCCATGTACATGAGGATGTGACTAGCAGTTTGAAAGGATGTACTTGAATTATTATTATATATTATCATTATGTCAGTGCTCTCAAATGGTCATACAACGGTGCCAACAATATTATCGTTTATCGCAATAATTTCCGGGAAAATGGATCCAACAAAATTAATTATCGTGAGAGGCCTATACATGAAACACACACACACACACAAATCTACAGACTTACTAAAAACTGCCAAATATATTAATTAACACACTCTCACTCTCATATACTCTTTGACTCTATTTTGGCCTAGAAGAACAATAAGCAGCAGACTTTTTTTTATCATTTCTATTGGATCTTAGATCTGCGCATGCGCAATACAGTTCGGGGATTGGCCAACCGCCTCTCACTGCTCTGCTGTCTGTTCACGTTGTTAAGAGTGGTGGGGGCGGGGAGGGAGCGGGTCGACAGGTTGAGCAGCTGTCAACTCAACATTGTAAATAACCAAACAAAAACGATCGCCGGTTCATCTTGTTTTTTGGCGTGAGAATAGTTTGGGCAGCGTGAGAGCGTGAGATTGAGAGTGAAAGCGTGTGTCACACGCCAGATGCATGATAGTTGGCAACCCTGGATTAAGGACATGAAAACAGTGATACCAAACTGTATTAAAAAGGTGGACACTGTGACTGTTGCCATGGCAGAGTTATTCAAATAGGAAAGAAATATGGGATGTGTTTCCTCCTAAGTTAAGAGCAGTCTTTGTTCTTGTTGTGTTGTTTTGATATGTTCATGTAAATGTGATGTTAATATCCCGGAGCCTTCCTGTGCCACACAGCGACTGCCCCAGTGCTCTGTATATGGCCTGGCTGGATCAGTCTGTAATCCCTACTGTATTGTGTATATTTATATTTAATATTTTACTTTAAGCATGATCTGTGAAGCTAGATAATTACCAGTTAAATAAGTGGTTGTTATCACTATCTTTCTTGTAGAATTCAGGCAATAGTTTCCAATCGTTCCATATCAAGTCTTAAGGTTTTTTATAAGGTGTCCCACACTGGCTTACACTTGGTCCTATTTGTTTTGAGAAATTGTTTCTCAAAAGTATCTTGTTTATGCACGATTATTGCTATTTACTGATTATGATATACTTTAGGATAATTCTATTGAATAGTTATTGGTGTATAAAATGACTGCACATTTATTTGAATATCCTAGTTCAATAACATGTATGCTATTAAGAGCACTAAACTAAACTGGAGTTACCGTCTGGAACTTGTAGCTTCTCCCAACCAGTCATGAAGCAGTTTACATCCATGTCTGTCCAACATGTCATCGATTCATCATGTCATCCCATCAGAAAGTTGAGAGACTTTGTCATAGTTAACATATTAATTCTTGTTACGGCCACAACATTGTGTTTTTTGAGGTCTCAGAGACTTTTGGCCTCTTGACCACAATCAAAGGTCAAACATGTGACAGAAATTGGTTCATCCTTGAGTCCAAGTGGAAGATTGTGCAAGACTTGAATGAATTCCTCACGTTCTCCTGAGATATAGCATTCACAGGAATGAAATAGCTGGATGGACAGACTCATAAGAATAGAGACACCAAAGAGATAATGTTTTTGATTTGTATTTGGGAGGCGTGTGGTGCAGTGGGTTGTGCGTTGGTGTTCAGATCATGGGGTCACAGGTTCAAACCCCGCTGCAGTCAGCATGTTGTTGTGTCCCTGTGCAAGACACTAAACTCCAAATTGCTCCTGTGGGGATTGCCCACAGTACTGAGTCGTCAACAAGGAAGTGTGTTCAACTTTTTCCCCTGTTGCATGTCATTAATATTCTTCCCATCAATGGATCCTGTCTCCACCATGATAGACCCCTTTGACATCTGAATTTCAATATTCAAATGTTTGCCCAAAGGTTGCTCAAAGAGAGCAGCGACCTCGTGGATATCTGAGTCTTCACCAGCACATCGAGAGAGACAGAGAGAGAAGCAGCTGACAGGACGACTCAGGAGAAGTAAGTGTGATTCTGTTCAGTCATTTTCATATTTTGTTTATTCTTCAGAAAGATATTCTCCTTCAGAATATTTTCCAAAGGGGAGGAACATTTAATGAATCACATCTCAATCAGAAGCAATGAAATCTAAAACCCTTTTATGTTCATTTATTCCCTTAAATCATTTGTTTCTCTTGAAATCACTTGGAATATTTATTTATTGATTAAAAAACTCAGTTTTTATTTTGAATTATAAACTTTATC
Organism: Notothenia rossii; assembly: GCF_949606895.1. Lineage (NCBI taxonomy): Eukaryota > Metazoa > Chordata > Actinopteri > Perciformes > Nototheniidae > Notothenia > Notothenia rossii. The sequence goes on from NW_027639545.1 coordinate 6,604, forward strand.
TAATTTTCACTTTGAAACATTTTGTTTTGTACAAAGGGTGGGGACTTTACCAAGAACGCTGGACATTTATAATGAAAACAAAACAGTTAGTCTGAGTCTAGTGGATATTTGTTGCCCTGAGTTTTACCTTTCAGGTTCATGTTAGGTTTTTAGAGCTTTGTGGGCGATGTATGCAGCCTGTCCCGTAGACATTACTCAGGGCTGAAAAACACACTATTTTCCCTGCTTTAAAAACGGTGGTAAATCTTAAATGTTTTATTGGAGACGATGTGTATACACAGCAATCTCACTCTCAGTTCAAATAAACACAATGTAATTTTCATTAGGGTAAGTTCACCCCTAATAAAATAATTAACACACATCTTTTAATCGGGCTTATAAAACAACAATACACAATTGAATTAAGCTAGAATTTCAGTTTTTGTCTCTGATATTAGGAGTACATTCTAATGTGAATAGATAATCTACTAAATATATCACAACCAACATATTAATACTTATAACCTCGACAAAAAAACAAACATAAAAAGTCAGTGTTGTTGTGTGGCACTATACAGTTATTGTTAAGTTTGAAACTGGTGTTTCATTGAAATGAGACATTTCCATGTGCTACAAATAAATGTTATGGTCAAGTCAAAGTCAACTTTATTGTCAATCTCAAAATATGTTTGTACACACAGAAAGATCGAAATACTGTTTCCCACAGTCCAGAGGTATAAAATAACACATTAAATACAAGAACACTCAATAATACCAAAAAAAAACAAAATAACCGTTTACTTCAAGTAAGCAGGATATAAAAAAAGATGATGAACATAGTGCAAATGAGAGTGCTACATATTCCCATAGCAGCGTAAAAGTGACTGGTGCTGGATTGTCTGTGTGTGTGTGTGTGTGTGTGTGTGTGTGTGTGTGTGTGTGTGTGTGTGTGTGTGTGTGTGTGTGTGTGTGTGTGTGTGTGTGTGTGTGTGTGTGTGTGTGTGTGTGTGTGTGTGTGTGTGTGTGTTAAAGTCCCGGTCCAGTGGGGGCAGGGTGGAGAGGTGAGAGAGAAGGGAGAGAGGTGGAACGGAGAGAGGGGAGAGGTGGGAGGGAGGGAGAGAGTTCAGCCTCCTGACAGCCTGGTGGTGTGTGCCTGTTACTGCTGGTGCTGCTCAGAATTTGCATTTTCTTAACATGAACTTCCTCATTAAACTGCTGCACTGAAGGGAGTGGTGCAGTCTGTGTTTGTGGTCGTTTGACTGACCCATTAGGTTTTTTAAATAATTTAAATGTAACTGACATCATTTATAAGATTTGTAAATGATCACTGTACACTAACAATATTGGTTTAATCTAACAGAGCAAAGATGCAGTGGAGTCTGTTTGTGCTCATTCTGATGGGTAAGTGGATTCTAAATTAAATCACATCTGGAGTCATGAAACAGCTCACTCTCAATAACAATAAAAAGTGGAATAAGTGAACTCAGACCCCGTTTAGATGAAGGGGATGATGTAAGAGGTGGGGGCAGAGGCGCGGGAAGGTATTTTGAGTGGGGGTGCTGAGGTGCTGGACTCCAGTGAACACTATTACGGGCACTATAGAGCACGCACAAAAAAACTCCCCACAAGCAAACACACAGTAAACCCGCGACTGTTACAATGAAGGCTCGATAATCAGCTCACGGCATATAGGCCGCTCCCCACTTTACGAGTGGGGAGCGGACCTCACCTCCTCTAGGGGGGTCCGGGGGGATGCTCCCCCGGGAAGATTGTTTTTCAATATTGAAGTTAAAAGCATCAATCTGCTGCACTTTGAGAGCAACATTAAGAGATCTATGGATACATCGCTCAACACCCAGATGAAACACAACTGTAAGCAGATGTTCTTTTTCTTTATGGATATTTTACAAATCACTCCCCTTTCAAACTGTATTCTTGTTTTACTGCCATATAGTATTTCATAACTGTTTTTCCTTTATTCTCTTATTTTTTTATAACTATAATGATCATATGAAGGTGTGCCGCGCAAATAATCTTTTGAATAATTTTTGACCAAACCGTTTGAGACCCACTGAGATAACTTAGACTAAAGTTAACTATCGAAACACTCAGAGTCCTTTAGCTCACCTGAGCCTCTCAGTCTGAGAGGAGAGCTCTCCTCCAGCTTGTTGTGGAACAAACGGCTCCGTATGTCCGTTAGTGCAGCTAGCTAACCAGATGCTAACAACACGGTCCCTGCTGCTGGCACCGGTCCCTCTCTCTCTCCCCCTCTCTCACACACACTAAATGCGCTATTTCCGCACACACACAGAGCCGCGAGCTTGAATGACACAAGCACACTTTTATTTCCATGCAACTCTCTGATTGGTCTGGTGTCTTGCCTCTGTTGCATTCACTGAACACGGGAAATTACAGTTCTGCCGTCCTTTCTAGTGTCTTGATAAGGTTCACGTAAAGCACGGTTAATGTATTATATTATTGAGGTAGAATTGTCCGGGGCTACAGAAAAAACATTCGGGGCAGGCCAAAATATTATTTTACCAACAATTTGGAATTTATTGGCTACATATTACACAGATTATGCACAGCGGGAGCAGCAATAACCGTCAAATAATAATTCAGACTGGGGAGCTCCGCACCCCCTGCCTGCCGCTAGGGGGTGCTGCAGCGCCCTCAGCACCCCCCTTCCCGCGCCCATGGGTGGGGGTGATTCTAGTACTCATGAGTTTGATTTAATGATCAGATGCTTGTCATACTGTCAGCTCCATCACTGCAGAATTGTCTCTGTTTTTAGGTCAGTGTTCCTTCTTCACATGTGACCTCTATGAGTACCACTTCATTCCTGAGAGAAAGACCTGGGAGGAAGCCCAGAGTTACTGAAGAGAGCATTACACTGACCTGGCCACAGTGTCTGACATGAGAGACGAGGAGAGACTGACTAACTCTTCACAGACTACAGACGCCTGGATTGGACTGAGGAGCATCAATGAAAAAGATATCAAAGAGTGGCACTGGTCTCTGTCGGGGGAGAAGTACAATCCTACAGAATGTGAACCAGAATGTGCGCCAGAATGGGGTCCAGGATAGCCGAACAATGGAGGTGTCAATTCTGAGAACTGTGTGATGATTAATCCCTCCCAAAAATTGTACGATCGCCGTTGTTCTCGCAGCCGAAAGTTTATCTGCTACAATGGTGAGTAAATGTCAATATTAACGCTATATACATTATATCATACTGTGTAACAATTCTTGAAAGATAACTCATGTTGTAGAGTTACATTTAAAGAAAATAAATGTTGCTTTTTACTTTTCACATAACATTATTGGTAACTTTGATGATACAATTCTACTTGTTTGAATACATGGTAATGGTAAAGTATAGGCCTATTTTTTGATTATGGAATCTACATTATTAGACCAAACACTTTCATCAATCTGAAACTTAAGTGAGATCGTGTTCATATTTGTTTAAAACATTTTTTTTAACATGATTTAAAATAGAGAAAATGATTTTAAAATGTGTAAAATGTGTCTTTTCATTCTCACAGAAACAGGGGACCATAAATACTTTGTAATTGATGAACTAAAGAACTGGCTTCAGGCTCAGAGCTACTGCAGAGAACATCACACTGACCTGATCAGTGGAATCACACACATCAATTCAACAGAATTCAAGGAACGGGTCGAAGAATTCAACGATCAGCATGGCTCTTCTAACTTGTGGATCGGCCTGTTCAGAGAGATCTGGAGTTGGTCAGATGGGAAGAATTTCTCTTTCAGACACTGGGATCCGGACTCATTTGAAGATGAAGCCTCAAAGACTTGTGCTATGACTACTTCAAATGGAAAATGGAGCTCAGACACCTGCACAGATCAAAAACCCTTCTACTGCTATGACGGTGAGTTTTTCAAAAGTCTTTGAAAGTATATTAATATTTTGTGTTTAGTTACATATTCATAAAGGTATGTTGAATTTACTTCAGTGGTGAAAATATCTATTCGATACAAATAATTGCAGATTTGGATGATGTGTGTATTCCTACTATGTATAAAAGATGTTTTAATTATAAAACCAGGAAAGCCCTGAAAGTTTGATTCTCATTTAGTATTTTTTTTTTCTTTCTCCTAACATCTTTTTCGCCTGGCTTTTACATCAGGTACCACATCCTTTGCTTTTATTTATTTCTGATCGAAACTATGATTGAATGAAAAGTGCTATGTTTATATAGCTGAGAGTTATTTTATTATGATTATGCAATAAGTGGTTACTTTGACTCAAAACTATTATCCATTTCAATTACAGATAAACTGATCCTGATCAAAGAGAGTAAGACTTGGGATGATGCCCTGACTTACTGCAGAACGAACCACCGTGTCCTGGTCTCCATCACTGACCGTCACCAGCAGAGATGGGTCGAAGAGAGAGTCAAGATGGCCGACACTGAGTTCGTCTGGCTGGGAATGCGCTACACCTGCACTCTGGATCTGTCTTTCAGGGTCAGTGATCATTCGGTCTGCAATCCCAACTTGGTCCCCCCAAAAAAGACTGTTCGTTGTGAAAGTGACTTGGCTGTAGCGATGAAGAGATGGAGAGTGGTACAAAAAGGCTGACAGTGAAAAGTTTCATTTCATCTGCGCTAAGTAAACCCATTGGTATATTTACTGCAACAAGCTCACTCTTCTCTAATATGTATCTGCTCTCTGGGTTTATTGAATGGCTCTAGTTCAAATATAGAAATCACAGCCTGAACTAAATTACTGAAATTGAGAAAAAGGGGCGACACTAAATGTAACATACATGTGCCTCTGTGAACATCTGAATTACTTTATGATATGGACTTGTTGTAGTAGTTATTGATATAATGCATGTATATTTATCCTCTCAAAGTGTGAAACCTGTAATCATCATTTGAATTGTTGTTGTGTCCTATTATATGTTTATGAGAAAATATATATAAAAAGACAAATCTATAATATTTTGCTTTTCATAAATATGTTACGTTATGGTTGAAATGTGGTGATGGTTATAATATGTGTATCACTATTTTGTCAAATTTACCTTTGTGGAGTTTTAACTGGATGTTTAACTGTATAAAACTGAATAAACGATCTGACCCAAAAACAAGGTGTGGTTCTTTCGTCCACTGGCTTTAAATAGTCATGTTTACATTTACATAGGAGGTGCTTATTTGAAAGTAAAACACATATATAATCTATGGGTTTATAATTGTATAAACTTGTAAATTGATGGAGATATTTTTGTTGGTCTAGTTTTCTTTTAAAGGTCACCTATCATGCTATTTGTAGGCAATAGCATAGGTCTCAGATATACACAAATACATAAAAAATATGTCTATGAAGTGTTTTTCTCAAAATATCAAACAGATCACCCATTCTAGCCATGCCTGATATCCCTCTATTTCACTTCCTGTTTCAAAATGCTGATTTTCCGTATAAAGCTTTAAAATATTTATATATTCTATTGTGTATTGCTTGGAGGGGGGGGGGGGGGGTCGGGGGCACCAAATCATAATCTCGTCTAGGGCACCAAAATGTCTAGGGCCGGCCCTGCAACAACCAATACATTGAGGCAGTCGGAATAGAAGTAGCTGCAGTGGTGGTTCTAGAATAATTTTACTGGCGGGGCCGTGATGGGGCCAATCATTTCATGAGAGGCACATTTAATGCAAGAAGAATTTGAATTTAAATGTTTTTGTTTAAAGTCATGGCGCATGAAAAAGCATAAAATACCATTATTGGTGTATTATTAAAGGTGGGGTGTGTAATTTATTTCAGAAACACTTGTTATATTCCATAGAATGCTCTTAACATCCCGATAGCAATGAATATCTGAAGTGCTTTGACAAAAAATCTGTTGAAGCCGTGGCGCTGTAAAAAGCACGACCAATCATCTGAGCCGGCTAAAATAACTGGATGGCCTACCTGCCTGTCAGCCTTCCATCTGTGCACAAACTTATCTCGTGCCCTCATTGGTCATGTGTGCGTTCGTGTGTGTGTTGGAGGAGGGGCTCTGTAAGGAAGTCTGAAGGAAGATGCAGATTTTTTTCCGGTTGTGTATTTTCAAATTCTAGAGCTGTTGTTGTTGTCTAGAGTTTCTCCAAAATGACATACTCCAAAAATACGTAGACTTTCCTTTGTGTGTTTTAGCCTGAGTAACAGAGTTTGTGTCAATGACTTTGTTATCATTTGATTTGATTGTTTTAGTTGCTTTGGCCCAAGATACAGAAGAATAAAATAAGTTTGGGATAATAAATACATTATTTAGGTTTTATTTAATTTATTGATACTTGTTGGTAATTGTTTTAGTCACAATATTTGTTTCAGTAACTTACTCATTAAATTACATTACTGAGAAAATGCACAGTAACTTAGTATTTTACATTAATTTAATTATCATAGATTGTTATTGTTCACTTGACATTGACACAAGAACCTGTTCCTTTTCAAATCTGCATACATTTGAATGCCGAGCTTCCAGTTTCTCCGACCAAAGCCTTGTGATTTTAAATACATTATATAACTGTTGTGCTTTCCCTCTTTACCAAGCCAGTCTGATTGAACGATTGTACAGAGTTTTGTTCTCCGTGTTAAACAAATAACCCTTTTTTGCTAACCCCTCAACCTTCTATGACCCGAAAGCATAAAGGACCAATACAAAATATAGACATAATGGTCCAAGCAATGCATTACTGCCCAAATAAAGGTTTAGTGGCAGGCGATTCCAAACTTTTGAATGTGATCAGAAATATGTGCTTTGGATGTATTAGTGATTCAGATAAATACAAAGTGTATCCACCAGAGAGCAGAAAAAAATGTTTTTTAACAAACCAGCTGTCCTTAGATTCATACATTAAAATTGTAATAAAACAACAAGTGAACTCTTATTTTTGTTTGTCCTGTGGGCAACAGACAAACATTACATTAACCATTTTCTTGAGTTTTTAATCAATTGACAGCACTAACATCTAAACATTCATTACCATCATGGGCATATCTCAATGAAACAGGATCATGCTTTCCCAAACATGACACAAAATGGCTCTCACACCGGCCCCTAATTGTTAGCGACAGGCTAACAATTTCCACAAAAAACACAATCATACAGAATGTAAGCCAGAATGGTATTCAACTGAGCCGAACAATGCAGGTGACGATCCTGAGAACTGTGGGGTAATCGCAGACTAAAGAAATACGTAGCGATTACCATTGTTCTGGTAGACTTAAATGTATCTGCTACAATAGTGAGTATATGTCACTATTAACACTATATAAATGATATCATACTGTGTAACAATAGTTGACAGATAACTAATGTGTCTCCATTACTTCAGAAGTTTCCATCACACCAAGCTCTGAGTCACAGGGGCACTGGCACCTGTTGGCCCCCCTAAAAACCGCCCATGCCTAATGTCATGGCGCATGAAAAAACTTAAAATACCATTATTGGTGTTTGATTAAGTAACAGAGTTTGATTCAATTACTTTCTTATTATTTTTATTTTATATTTTTAGTTACTTTGGCCCACGATAGAGAATAATAAAAATAAGTCTGGGGTACATTAATTATGAAAAACATTGTTTTTATTGTATTTCTTAATATTTGTTGGGCTTTGTTTACAGTAAGTTACAACATTTGTTCCATACTCACTTATTAAATGATATTACTGAAAAAAAGCACAGTAACTTTTTATTCGACATGAATTGCATTATCATAGATTTATTATTTTGGAGTCGGGCCAAAGGGGGTCCAAGCTCCGCGTCACAGGCCCCTGTTTGCCCCCCCTAGAAGTGCCCATGCCTACACACAATACAAGTTTAAACCACACACTTCTGTACGTGCGATTCACTCTGTATCGACCAATCGGCTCGCTCCTTCCCCAGTGTGAGTGGGACCCAGGTACCCGTCTACAGAAACGAGCCTGTTTGCTATCCTCACTCCAAATTGGTGCAACGAGCTCCCTGCTGATATCAGGACAAGGGGTTTCAGCGCTTACAGTACTTTTATACTTATCGGCCTCTTGTTCATGTATGGATACAAAATTCAGTAAAACTTGCTCACATAGAATGTGTCCAAAATCCCTCCTATGTTTTATATTTAATATTTTAGAAACCCTTTCTCTTGTTTGTTATCAGTATCTATCTTGTAGAACTCGGGCAGTAATAACTCATCGTTTCAGATAAATTCCTCTGAAACAATTAGAAATATAGACATTATAATGAATATATAAATATATTAATATTATTAGTGGATATTTTTGCCGGACAACTTTCTCTCATTTGTTAGAAAGTCAACAGGGCAGTGTGTATTTTCTGTTACATCATGTAAAGGATATTCTTAGCAACAATGGATCCTGTCTCAACCATGATAGAAATCTTGCCGTTGGATTTTAATATGCAAATGTTTGTCCAAAGGTGGCTCAAAGAGAGCAGCGACCTCGTGGATATCTGAGTCCTCACCAGCACATCGAGAGAGACAGAGAGAGAAGCAGCTGACAGGACGACTCAGGAGAAGTAAGTGTGATTTTGTTCAGTCATTTTCATATCATGTTTATTGTGCAATATTTTCCTCAACATGTATTCCACATATTTTAGTTATCAGATGGGAATTAGTCTTATTTATTTGTCAGACTAACCATGAAATCAGGTACTTTATAAAAAGTGATGTGTGCAGACGAAACCCCACTATGTTCATGTTTAATCAAATAACCTGAATGGTTCATCTTAGATTTGTATTGCTATGTTTATATACACAGCCATCTGATTCTCAGTTAAATGACACCATCATTTATGTTTTAATAGGGAAAGTTCACACGTTACACAAAGAAAATAATGCAAACTCTAAACATGTGCTTATAAAAGAAACAATGGGAAACTTAATAATTCATTATTCTCAATGTTTTATTTCCATTCTGGTTGAATAGCCCATAAAGTCTAACCCACTCCTGAAACATAGGCCTTTGATAGCCGCAGAACATTGAAAGGTGAATAAACAAAATAATAAAAGATTATTATCGAACCAGCAGAATATAAATATTATAGACTCCACACAAAGACAAAACAATGTCATCACTGTATTGCACTCTATTGTTCAGGTGTTATAGTTACTGTTGAAGTTTGATGCATCACATTATTTGTGTTTTATTCAAATTAGATATTTTCATGTGCTAAAAAAAGAAATGTCACAATGTGAGCCTGTTCGTGCTGTTGATGCTCAACATTTGCATTTTTACGCTCCATATTTGCTCCCTCATTTGTTGTTTCATCTAACAGAGCAAAGATGCAGTGGAGTCTGTTTGTGCTCATTCTGATGGGTAAGTGGATTATAAATTAAATCACATCTGGAGTCATGAAACAGCTCACTCTCAATAACATTACAAAGTTAAGACCCCCGTTAAGATGAAGGGGATGATGTAAGAGGTGGGGGTGATTCTAGTACTCATGAGTTTGATTTAATGATCAGATGCTTGTCATACTGTCAGCTCCATCACTGCAGAATTGTCTCTGTTTTTAGGTCAGTGTTCCTTCTTCACATGTCACCTCTATGAGTACCACTTCATTCCTGAGGGAAAGACCTGGGAGGAAGCCCAGAGTTACTGCAGAGAGAATTACACTGACCTGGCCACAGTGTCTGACATGAGAGACGTGGAGAGACTGACTAAGTCTTCACAGACTACAGACGCCTGGATCGGACTGAGGAGCATCAATGAAAGAGATATCAAAGAGTGGCACTGGTCTCTGCCGGGGGAGAAGTACAATCCTACAGAATGTAATCCAGGATGTACGCAAGAATGGGTTCCAAGTGAGCCGAACAATGGAGGTGATGATCCTGAGAACTGTGTGGCGATTAATCCCTCCCAAAATTGGTACGATGTCCATTGTTCTCAGACCCGTAAAAAGTTTATCTGCTACAATGGTGAGTAAATGTCAATATTAGCGCTATATACATTATATCATACTGTGTAACAATAGTTGAAAGATAACTCATGCTGTAGAGTTACATTTAATTTAAAGAAATGTTGCTTTTTACTTTTCACATAACATTATTGGTAACTTTGATGATACAATTCTACTTGTTTGAATACATGGTAATGGTAAATTAAAGGCCTATTTTTTATTATGCAATCTACATTATTATACCAAACACTTTAATCAATCTGAAACGTAAGTGAGATGGTATTCATTATATTTAACATCATTGTTTAACATGATTTAAGTAAGAGAAACGTATTTCAAAACTTGTAAAATGTGTCTTTTCATTCTCACAGAAACAGGGGACCAGAAATACTTTATAATTGATGAACTAAAGAACTGGTTTCAGGCTCAGAGCTACTGCAGAGAGCATCACACTGACCTGGTCAGTGGAATCACACACATCAGTTCAACAGAATTCAAGGAACTGGTCGAAGAATTCAACGATCAGCTTGGCTCTTCTAAGTTCTGGATCGGCCTGTTCAGAGAGATCTGGAGTTGGTCAGATGGGAAGAATTTCTCTTTCAGACACTGGGATCCAGACTCATTTAAAGATGTAGCCTCAAAGACTTGTGCTATGACTACTACAAATGGAAAATGGAGCTCCAACGACTGCAGAAATCAAAAACCCTTCTACTGCTATGACGGTGAGTTTTTCAAAAGTCTATAAGTAAAGTATTATTATTTCATGTCTTCATTTATATATTTTTACATTCATGTAGAATATCCTTTAGTTGTGAAATTATGTTTAATATACACAGAATCACCGATCTGGATTATGTCCTTAATCTTACGATAGACTGTGAATTTAATATTGTTACTACTTAAAGTTTGAATATCATTTAGTCATCTTTTTAACCTGGCTTTTACATAAGGTGCCACGTCATTTCTGGATTTATATTTCCTCACCATTGGTTTTTATTCCATTTGTATCTTATTTACTTCTTTTTTGTGGGGATTTTTATTTATTTAAAAAACACAAGGATTATTGTATGAAAGGTTCTATATTATTACAGTTGAGTTTTTCTGCAATAAATAGTTACCCTAACTAAAACAAATATTAATTTCAATGACAGACAAAGTGATCCTGATCAAAGAGAAGAAGACTTGGGATGAGGCCCTGACTTACTGCAGAGAGAACCACCATGACCTGGTCTCCATCACTGACAGTCACCAGCAGAGATGGGTCGAAAAGAGAGCCAAGATGGCCGACACTGAGTTCGTCTGGCTGGGAATGCGCTACACCTGCACTCTGGATCTGTGGTTCTGGGTCATTGATCGTCTGGTCTGCTATCACAACTGGGCCCAACAAGAAAAGGATGAGCAGTGTGGCATGGCTACAGCCATGAAGAGAGATGGGGAGTGGTACGAAAAGGCTGACAATGAAAAGTTTCATTTCATCTGCGCTCTATAAACCTATTGGTATATTTACTGCAACAAGCTCACTCTTCTCTAATATGTATCTGCTCTCTGGGTTTATTGAATGGCTCTAGTTCAAATATAGAAATCACAGCCTGAAGAGGGGAGAAACTAAATTACTAACAGATTACTAACTGAGGTTGAGAAAAAGGGGCAACACTAAAGTTAACATACATTTGCCTCTGTGAACATCTGAATTACTTTATGATATGGACTTGTTGTAGTAGTTATTGATATAATTCATGTATATTTATCCTCTCAAAGTGTGAAACCTGTAATCATCATTTGAATTATTGTTGTGTCCAATTATATGTTTATGAGAAAAAATATATAAAAAGACAAATCTATAATATTTTGCTTTTCATAAATATGTTATGTTATGGTTGAAATGTATAATTAGGAGGGATGAAACCCTCTTTAATGGTCACACATGCAGAAATGGTCACACATGCAGAGCACACAGCACATACAGTGAAATTTGGACTCTGTATTTAACCCATCCTAGTACCAGGAGTCTAGTACTAGGTAGACCCTCCAGAAAACGTGATTCTGCGATTGCAGAATTTAACGCATAATCAGCAAAATGGCGCAGATTTTTAAAAGGCTGCATAATCCCCGCATTTTTCCACACAAAAAAAAAAAAAAAAAAAGTTAACTCGTCTTGACGTCATCAACTCGCGCATCACAGAATGTAAACAACACTGTATAGAGTGAACGTGTGGAGCTCACACGATAGAGAAAACACCAAGATGAAAAAATCTTATCCATCTCATTTACCGACGAACATTTCTACTAAAGACCGGGCAAAAAGTCGGGGGGAAACTATTCTGCACCCCGTGCAACTGTGTGTTGGAGCATAAGAGAAACTCGACGGTGACGACCCACTTTGATTCATTCAAACATTCGAAAATGCTTTCTGCTGCTGCGGACAAGAAAGCCAAACAACTCACGTTCACCGAGGCATCAACCTCCAAAACCCTTTCGAGGGCTACAAGAAACGAAGTGAGTAGCCTCCAAGTCTGAAGCTGGTCAGATAACGAACGAGTAAATGAAAACAGAATGAGGCGGAGAAGTGTGTGTGTGTGGGGGGGGGGGGGGGGGGGGGTGTGTGAGAGATTAAAATAGGCCAATTGCTTTTACAATAAATAAATATTGAATGTGTTTAATTGAATAGTAAAGGGGTTTAACGTTAGTGGCAGGTTGTGTGTGAGAGAGAAAACATAAGGCAGCCCAATATTTTAAAAAATTGTTATTATTTTTTCCCGCATATTTCGCAACTTCCCGCAATTTCACCGCATAAAAACCATGTTTACATGCATAATCAAGGATCTTTGCCCGCATTTTTCTGGAGGGTCTAACTAGGAGCAGTGGCCAGCTATTGTATAGCGCCCGGGGAGCAATGGGAGTGGGGGGAAGGGAGGTGTCCGGTGCCTTGCTCAAGGGCACCACGGCAGGGCAGGAGGTGAAATGGGACCTCTCCAAGTAGCAATCCACACTCCATATTTTAGGTCTGGTCGGGGACTTGAACCGGCGACCCTACAGTTCCCAGTTCAAGCCCCTACTGACTGAGCCCCTGCCGGTGACGGTTATAATAAGTGTACCACTATTTTTGTCATATATACCTGTAATAATCATTTGAATTGTTGTTGTGTCCTATTATTTTTTTATGAGAAAAAATATATAAGAAGACAAATCTATAATGTTTTGCTTGTCCTAAAAAAAAATTACATTATGGTTGAAATGTGGTGATGGTTATAATATGTGTATCGATATTGTTTTCATATTTACCTTTGTGGAGTTTTAACTGGATGTTTAAATGTCTAAAGCTGAATAAACGATCTGACCCAAAAACAAGGTGTGGTTCTTTCGTCCACTGGCTTTAAATAGATATATTTTACATTTACCTAAGAGGTGATTATTTGACAGTAAACAGATATATAATGTATGGATATGTAATCGAAAAGGATTTCTCCATAGCTTTCATTCTTACAAATTAACCTGTTACGTAAGCCCTGAGCCTGTTTTTCAGGTCTCAGGCTCGAAAATGACATTCCCGGAACAAATGACCATATCTTCCCTTCTAAAAGGGTTCCATTGATAATCTTTTTTCTCAAAGTAATGATAAACCTGTGAGTTGGATCTATAAAAGTCAGAATCAATTTAGATGTTTTTTATTTTAAAGAAAATTCAGATTGAACCTAAAAAACTGTAAATTATAGTGCCTTGGATGATGGTAAGGTAGACTAAAAGCTTTAGGAATCCAAAGTGCAACATATAATAAGTACCCTGTATCAAGATTGATGCAAAACAAGTGAAATGTGACCTTTTTAGAGGGATTTACCAAAAACAACTCCACCTCTGAGGTGATTTGGGTGGTTCTTACCGTTTCTCTGGAACACATTGGTCGATTTTGTTGATTGACATCTCTTTTTGACCGTTAGAGCCAATAGAATTGCAGTCAAATTTCCCCACACACACACACAGGGTAAAACAAAAAAGGTGGGGGCTTTGCGCATGCAGGTTCGCCTCAGAGTGAACCTATCTCTCGCTCTGACATCTGGAAACGGAAAGGCAGGTTTATTGCTTATGGATTATCAGAAATCATTTCAAAGGGACACAGACACATTGGATTAACCTATGGATTAACTTCAGCAGCGTTTTTATCGTTTTAATGCCATCGAAGACAACTTATGACCAGACAAAGTTGAGCCAGCTTCCGGTCTTCCAAGACCCGAACGGACAAAAAGACGTGCTGCAGGCACGAAACATACTACCAATAGAAATACATTGCCTTTAAAATCGTTCTGTGTGACACGAAAAAAAGGGGAAATTGTAAATGTCGTGACTATAGCACGAAATGCCGTGAGACGGGGTTGGGTATCGGGGGTGCGGTGTAGAAGAGGTTAAACTACATAATGAGGAATGTGTTTGAGTTCACAGACAGACTTCATTCTGGATTTTTTAGAGTGAATATGCAGCTTGTCAAAATGCACCCTAAGTAAACAGGAATGAGTGTTAGAAGTGGAAGATGTTTTTGTTGTTGTGGTTATCTTTCATCACTAGAGGAAGCACTTGAACCAGCTCTTCTGTTGGTGCCTGCTGTCGTTGGAATGTGCCCACTATAAGAACAGTGATTCAAGAACAACTACTGAAAATAAATGATCCATTGGACGATAACAATATGTTAATAACCAACTATGGCATGACATTTTACATTTGTTTAGGTATCCATCATATGTGTGTGTGTGTGTGTGTGTGTGTCCCATCCAGTTCCTGGTTTGTTGTCTCAGTGATCAACGAGTATTCTGAAACACAAAGGTACAGTAAATATAAGTGGAATAAGAAAAACAAGCAAGATATCCATAAAAGAAGCATTGTTTACTCCTGGTGTGAGTTTGTGTACCTGTGTGTGCATTAATTATAATTCAAGTGTTATCGTATGCGGTAGGATTTCTCTTCCTTTGAACTAATGGACCAAACCTTGCATTAGCATTTGCTCATACTTTTACTTTTTGGGAGATCTCAAACCACTACGTTGGTGTTAATATTAATGTAACAGTTGGGCTGCTTTTAAGTGTCAAGAGAACACAGGAAGGAAGTTGTGAATTATTTTGATCTTTTCCTCTTTAAGTTAAGTCTAACGGCCCGTCCACACAAAAACATCTTGAAAATCTTGGAGGTGGGCGTGTCTGAAAGCTTGGGGATTTTTTGCGAGCAACGCGACCAACAACCAATCACATGAATCTCCCGCCCCCGGCATACAAAGCAAAAAACCCTTGGGATCTTATGCGAGCAATATATATATATATATATATATAAACTCCCCAAATAGGCAAAAACCTACCAGTTTCACCCACTGTCTCTGCCACCTCCCTCCATGCCTGGTCCCTCCGGTTTGTATCCCGGTAAATAGTTCTGGTCGTAAAGAACCGGGTGATTTGCTACCGTAATTTCTCGTTTGGAATATGAGGAAATAAACTGCGGTATGTCTCTCCCAGCTTGCACGCGGTTTGATTGGCTAGCGCTTGTACTGTCAGATTTGCATAAACGGGATTTGATTGGCTAACGCTTCCTCCTTTGCTTCAAAAGTTGAACATTGCTCAACTTTTGAATCCTGAAAATCCTGAAAATCTTTGCTTTGCTTCCCCACAATGCAGTTCGGCGAAAAGCGAGGCAACGTGACGTCACCCCATTCAAAGTGAATGGGCAGAAGCGTTGGAAGATTTTTTAACGCTGCTGTGTGGACGGGCCGTCAGTCTTTGTATTATACATGAAATATACAGCAGGTGAAACATGTACACACACACACACACACACACACACACACACACACACACACACACACACACACACACACACACACACACACACACACACATTAGTTTTAGTAATCAAGATGTGAGAGGACAAGGGCCTGGACCAGAACCTGTGTTGCATTCTGGGTCAGTAGGAGACGTATCCTTATGTTGAGTAGGAGCGGAGGAGCAGCCATGTTAGCAGAGAAGGAAAGTTGGTCATTGAATATCACATCCAGATTCCTGCCAGTGTGAGTTTGGGAAACAACAGAGGTGCCGGTGTTGATGGAGAGATCATGGATGGGAGAGTCTTTACCTGGAAGGAAGAGCAGTTCTGTCTTGTCTGGGTTGAGCTTCAGGTGGTGTGCAAGCATCCACTGGGAGATGTTAGCCGGACAAGCAGAGATGCATAAGACCACCTGTGTTTCAGACCGTGGAAAAGAGGGAAGCAGTTTAGTGTCATCTGTAAAGTTTTAGCAGGAGAAGCCATGAGAGCAAATCTTGGAGCCGAGTGAATCAAAGTACAGATCCTCTCCAAGTTACCCTGTAGGTCTTTGAGGCAGGAGGTATGCAGCGAGGGTGCAGAGCCGGAAACTCACAGTTCTTGGAGGGTGTGAAGGAGATCTGGTGGTTTGATGTCAACGCTGAAAAAGGTTCAGAAGGATGAGGATGGAGGAGAGGGAGGCTGCTCTAGCAGAACATGGTTTGTCCACCAGAGAGCAGCAAAGAATACATTTGTAACTATGGAAACAATTATATTCTCTTAAACTTTTAGAAAAAAGCAGACGATTAGGTATGTTTCTGCCAGGTGTTATATAGCTAATATTAATTAAACGTTTACATTTCAATATAGTGTTAAACTGAACACGTGTGTAGTAAAGTTTCCAAAATATTTAATGGGGTTAAATTGAGACTCATGTTTTAATATCACGTGACGTTTATTTTCAACAAATTTCTATTTTGAAAGTCATAATGAAATTGTTTGTAAGATGTTTATACATGCATTGCTGTGACTTTCATAGGCATATCTCACTGACAGCTGGCTCATATTTTCAGGAGAATATCTGGTTAAAGAGCGCCCTCTAGTGTTAACGGGGACCTATCATGCAAAGTGCACTTTTTTATGTCTTTTATACATAAAGATGTGTCCCTGGTGTGTCGGGGAACTCACGCAGCGTCAGAAAATAAAACCCTCTCTCTTTTCCTGCGTACCCAAATCTCTAAAAACAGGGGAACAACGGAGCTGATCCAGATTTGCGTCCGATATGACGTAATATCTGAAATGTGGACCCACGGCCCTATCAGAAACGTTGCTATCAGAAACAATGCCCGACTGTTTTGGACGTAATATGGTCGGTGTTTACATTAGCATCGCTAACACTCAGAGCTAACCTGTACTGGAGAGCATGTGTGTGAAGAAGCAGGAAGTAAAAAGTAACTCACCTTGTGGTATAACCGGCAAGAGAGAAAGCCTTTGAGCTCCATACTGTTTCAGAAATAATCCTTGATGATCCATGACATGGCGTTTCATCACGGCAGTATTTAGTTTAGACAGTAGCTGCCGGGTCCCCCATGAGCTCAGACGCCTGCTTTTTTTTTTTTTTAATCAAGTTTTTTTTTTTTTACTTTATATCCAAAATCAGCACTTTAGAAACAGGAAGTGAAATAGAGGGATATGAGGCATGGCTAGAATGGGTGATCTGTTTGGTATTTTGAGCAAAACACTTCATAGACATGTTTTTTATATATTTGTGTATATCTGAGACCTATGCTATTGCCTAAAAATAGCATGATAGGCATGGGCGCGGGAAGGGGGGTGCTGAGGGCGCTGCAGCACCCCCTAGCGGCCGACAGGGGGTGCGGAGCTCCCCTGTCTCAAGTATTATTTGGCGGTTATTGCTGCTCCCGCTGTGCATAATATGTGTAATATGGAGCCAATAAATTCCACATTGTTGGTAAAATAATATTTTGGCCTGCCCCGAATGTTTTTGCTGTAGCCCCGGACAATTCTACCTCAATAATATAATACATTAACCGTGCTTTACTTGAACCTCATCAAGACACTAGAAAGGACGGCAGGACTGTAATTTCCCGTGTTCAGTGAATGCAACAGAGGCAAGACACCAGACCAATCAGAGAGTTGCATGGAAATAAAAGTGTGCTTGTGTCATTCAAGCTCGCAGCTCTGTGTGTGTGCGGAAATAGCGCATTTAGTGTGTGTGAGAGAGGGGGAGAGAGAGAGAGAGGGACCGGTGCCAGCAGCAGGGACCGTGTTGTTAGCATCTGGTTAGCTAGCTGCACTAACGGACATACGGGGCTGTTTGTTCCACAACAAGCTGGAAGAGAGCTCTCCTCTCAGAATGAGAGGCTCAGGTGAGCTAAAGGACTCTCTGAGTGTTTAGATAGTTAACTTTAGTCTAAGTTATCTCAGTGGGTCTCAAACGGTTTGGTCAAAAATTATTCAAAAGATTATTTCCGCGGCACACCTTCATATGATCATTATAGTTATAGAATAAAGGAAAAACAGTTATGAAATACTATATAGCAGTAAAACAAGAATACAGTTTGAAAGGGGAGTGATTTGTAAAATATCCATAAAGAAAAAGAACATCTGCTTACAGTTGTGTTTCATCTGGGTGTTGAGAGATGTATCCATAGATCTCTTAATGTTGCTCTCAAAGTGCACCAGATTGATGCTTTTAACTTCAATATTTACAAAAAATCTTCCCGGGGGAGCATCCCCCCGGACCCCCCTAGAGGAGGTGAGGTCCGCTCCCCACTCGTAAAAAATAGCACTTTACCCCTGCCTATATGCCGTGAGCTGATTATCGAGCCTTCATTGTAACAGTCGCGGGTTTACTGTGTGTTTGCGTGTGGGGAGTTTTTTTGTGAGTGCTCTATAGTGCCCGTAATAGTGTTCACTGGAGTCCAGCACCTCAGCACCCCCACTCAAAATACCTTCCCGCACCTCTGATGATAGGTGACCTTTAAAAGATAACTAGACCAACACAAATATCTCCATCAATTTACAAGTTTATACAATTATAAAACCATGGATTATATATGTAAATGTCAATGTAAAACATGACTATTTAAAGCCAGTGGATGAAAGAACCACACCTTGTTTTTGGGTCCGATCGTTTATTCAGCTTTAGACAATTAAACATCCAGTTAAAACTCCACAAAGGTAAATATGAAAACAATAGTGATACACATATTATAACCATCACCACATTTCAACCATAACGTAAAAATATTTTATGAAAAGCAAAACATTATAGATTTGTCTTCTTATATATTTTTTCTCATAAACATATAATTGGACACAACAAAAAGTCAAATGATGATAACAGGTTTCACACTTTGAGAGGATAAATATACACGCATTATATTAGACCCTCCAGAAAAACGCCGGCTAAAATCCTTGATTATGCGATTAAACATGTGGGGTTTTTATGTGATTTTATGCGGTGAAATTGCGGGAAGTTGCGAAATATGCGGAGAGTTGCAAAATATGCGGAAAGTTGCGAAATATGCTAAATATGCTGGGGAAAATAATAACAATTTTTTAAAATATTGGGCTGTCTTATTTATTCTCTCTCACACACAACCTGCCACTAACGTTAAACCCCTTTACTATTCAATTAAACACATTCAATGTTTATTTATTGTAAAAGCAATTGGGCTATTTTAATCTCACACACACCCCCCCCCCCCACACACACACACACCCCCCCCCCCCCCCCACACACACACACACTTCTCCGCCTCATTCTGTTTTCATTTACTCGTTCGTTATCTGACCAGCTTCAATCTTGTAGGCTACTCACTTCGTTTCTTGTAGCCCTCGAAAGGGTTTTGGATGTTGATCCCTCGGTGAACGTGCGTCGTTTGGCTTTCTTGTCCGCAGCAGCAGAAAGCATTTTCGAATGTTTGAATGAATCAAAGTGGGTCGTCCCCGTCGATTTTCTCTTATGCTCCAACACACAGTTGCACGGGGTGCAGAATAGTTTCCCCCCACTTTTTGCTCGGTCTTTAGTAGAAATGTTCCTCGGTAAATGAGATGGATTAGATTTTTTCATCTTGGTGTTTTCTCTCTCGTGTGAGCTCCACACGTTCACTCTATACAGTGTTGTTTACATTCTGTGATGCGCGAGCTGATGACGTCAAGACGAGTCAACTTTTTTTTCCTCAACTTTGTGGAAAAATGCGGGGATTATGCGGCCTTTTGATAAATATATGGCCTTTTAAAAATGTGCGCCATTTTGCTGATTATGCGGTAAATTCTGCGATCGCAGAATCGCGTTTTTCTGGAGGGTCTATTATATCAATAACTACTACAACAAATCCATATAAGTAATTCAGATGTTCACAGAGGCAAATCTATGTTACATTTAGTGTCGCCCATTTTTCTCAATTTCAGTTAGTAATCTGTTAGTAATTTAGTTTCTCCCCTCTTCAGGCTGTGATTTCTATATTTGAACTAGAGCCATTCAATAAACCCAGAGAGCAGATACATATTAGAGAAGAGTGAGCTTGTTGCAGTAAATATACCAATGGGTTTACTTAGCGCAGATGAAATTAAACTTTTCATTGTCACTCTCCATCTCTCTTCATGACTGCAGCCATGCCACACTGCGCATCCATTTCTTTTTGGGCCCAGTTGTCATAGCAGACCAGACGATCAATGACCCAGAACCACAGATCCAGAGTGCAGGTGTAGCGCATTCCCAGCCAGACGAACTCAGTGTCGGCCATCTTGGCTCTCTCTTGGACCCATCTCTGCTGGTGACGGTCAGTGATGGAGACCAGGTCATGGCGGTTCGTTCTGCAGTAAGTCAGGGCCTCATCCCAAGTCTTCTTCTCTTTGATCAGGATCACTTTGTCTGTAATTGAAATGGATATTTGTTTTAGTTAGGGTAACCATTTATTGCAGAAAAACTCAACTGTAATAATATAGAACCTTTTTTACAATAATCTAGAATATTTTTTAAATAAATAAAAGTCCCCACAAAAAAGAAGTAAATAAGATACAAATGGAATAAAAACCAATGGTGAGGAAATATAAATCCAGAAATGACGTGGCACCTTATGTAAAAACCAGGTTAAAAAGATGCTTCTTAAGGACAAAAACATGACTAAATGATATTCAAACTTTAAGTAGTAACAATATTATATTCACAGTCTATCGTAAGATTAAGGACAGAATCCAGATCGGTAATTCTGTGTATATTAACAGGGAAAATGGAACCTTATGTAAGGGGCCAGCAGAAATAGCGGCTATTTTTAATAAACATTTGATTAATTCTGTGAGGCTGACTATAAACAGTCCCCAAATTGGTCAAATACATTCATCACCTATTGATTGTACACAGCCAGTCTTCTCCCTGACAGAGACTTTTCAATCCAAAGTTAAGTCTATAATTTCTTCTTTAAACAATTCCACTTTTGGACTGGATTCTCTGTTTCTAAAGAAACATGCTACCCTCACAGGGACAATTACCAAAATAATTAACACCTCTTTTAGGGAGAGAAAATTCCCAAAAGACTGGAAGTTAGCCATTGTTGTGCCAGTCCACAAATCCGGGGACACAACTGATGCAAACAACTATAGGCCCATTAGTATTTTACCTGTCATGTCTAAGATCTCTGAGAAATGTGTAGCTGAGCAATTGACTGGTCATCTTAACAGTAGTCCTTTCACACTACAATTCGGTTTCCGAGCCAATCATTCCACTGAGACCACAAATTGTTTCCTTGTGGAAAATATTAAATAAAAAATGGACAAAGGAGGCATTGTTGGAGCAATCTTCTTAGATCTTAAGAAAGCTTTTGATAAAGTCAATCATCAAGTAATCATTCACAAAATGTCTTATTTTAATTTCTTACCCAGTGCAATAGACTGGATGAGCTCCTCAGAAAGAGTTCAGTGTGTAAGGGTAAGTGGTGAGTCATCACCACCCCTGAGGAATGAACTGGGTGTACCCCAGGGATCTATCCTGGGCCCAATTCTATTCAGCCTTTATATAAATGACTTGCCATCAGTGTGCACTGGATGTGAGGTGCAAATGTATGCTGATGACACTGTCATTTATGTCCATGCAAAAACCAAGGCCCAAGCTGTGGCCAAACTAAATGATGCAATGGTTCATGTAAATCAATGGCTTACTGACTCACAGCTATATCTGAATGTTAAGAAGACAGTCTGTATGTTTTTTAGCAAGACCAACACTGTATCACACTGTGAACCCAAGGTCTATGTGTCTGGGGAGGTCATTCAAACAGTTACACATTTTAAATATCTAGGCATTATCCTTGACACTATTTTATCCTTCAAAAAACAAGTGAGGAAGGTAATGCAAATAACTAAATACAATCTAGCAAACTTTAGATATCTAAGGAACTGTTTGACAACACCTGTAGCAAAACTCTATATGACTGCCATGATCCTTCCCCACCTAACAGACTGTATGAGCAGCTGGACCCAGGCGAATAGCACAACATTAAGGCCTATCCTGTCACTTCACAAACAAGCTCTCAAAGTCTTGGACAGAAAACCTAAGCTATACCACCATTGCAAAATCCTGGACAAACATAACCTGCTCAGCTGGGAAAATATTTTAAAACACACTGATGCATGTCTCAGTTTTTTAATTCTAAACGGCAAGGCACCCCCACCACTTTTACACAGCAGAAAAATTCTAACAGCAGAACCACAAGGTCTGCCCTAAGAGGGGACTGTGTAGTCCCTCTTAGGGCCAGTTCCTTTGGTAAACACTGTTTCTCTGTGAGGGCACCAACACTCTGGAACACAATACCAATACAGATAAGGAATAACACCTCCTATCATACATTTAACCACAATCATAAGAACTGGCTTTTAAACAATCTAAAATGTGAACACTTTGAACTGTATCAAGGTATGATGATATTTAGCCTGCTGGCTAATACTGGCTCATTTACAGCAATGTGGATTAATGTGCACTGTCCTTTAAACAAACAAACAAACAAACACATCATTTCACAATTAAAGGATATTCAACATGACTGTAAAAATATATAACTGAAGACATGAAATAAGAATACTTTACTTAAAGACTTTTCCAAAACTCACCGTCATAGCAGTAGAAGGGTTTTTCCTCTGTGCAGGTGTCGGAGCTCCATTTTCCATTTTTCGTAGTCATAGCACAAGTCTTTGAGTCTCTATCTTTAAATGAGTCCGGATCCCAGTGTCTGAAAGAGAAATTCTTCCCATCTGACCAACTCCAGATCTCTCTGAACAGGCCGATCCACATGGGGACATGCTGATCGTTGAATTCATTGAGCTGTTTGATTCCACTGATCAGGTCAGTGTGATGTTCTCTGCAGTAGCTCTGAGCCCGAAGCCAGTTCTTTGATTCATCAATTACTAAGTATTTCTTTGGCCCTGTTTCTGTGAGAATGAAAAGACACATTTTACAAGTTTTTAAATCATTTTCTCGTATTTAAATCATGTTAAAAAGAAAGTAAAACAAATATGAACACGATCTCACTTAAGTTTCAGATTGATGAAAGTGTTTGGTATAATAATGTAGATTGCATAATAAAAAATAGGCCTATACTTTACCATCACAATATATTCAAACAAGTAGAATTGTATCATCAAAGTTACCAATAATGTTATGTGAAAAGTAAAAAGCAACATTTCTTTTAATTAAATGTAACTCTACAACATGAGTTATCTTTCAACTATTGTTACACAGTATGATATAATGTATATAGCGTTCATAGTGACATATACTCACCATTGTAGCAGATAAACTTTTTAGGGGTCTTACAACAATGGTCATCGTACCATTTTTTGGAGGGATTAATCACCACACAGTTCTCAGGATCATCACCTGCATTGTTCGGCTCTTTTGGAGCCCATTCTGGCGCACATCCTGGATTACATTCTGTAGGATTGTACTTCTCCCCCGACAGAGACCAGTGCCACTCTTTGATATCTCTTTCATTGATGCTCCTCAGTCCAATCCAGGCGTCTGTAGTCTGTGGAGAGTTAGTCAGTCTCTCCACGCCTCTCATGTCAGACACTGTAGCCAGGTCAGTGTAATTCTCTCTGCAGGGCCGCCTTAACCTGCCACCAGGCCCTGGGGCTGATGGTTTTGTAGGCCCCCTATTTAAACAACAAATCAAAGTCATTTATAGCCTCGGCAGGCTCTGTGATTGCACACACACACACACACACACACACACACACACACACACACACACACACACACACATACACACACACACACACACACACACACACACACACACACACACACACACTGTTGGATTTTGGAGCACCACCCCTCTGAGTGGTTGAAGGTTCAAGCCCGCTCCGCGCCGTTCGTTTGATGAGTGGTCTGCTATGAAAGGAAGGGCTCAGACACAGAGATATGAGATTAACAATAAGCTGATTTAATGGTAGAAAACAACAGTACCCCGGGGGGGGCGACTGGATCCACTACATTCCTAAGTCAACGCACACACAATTGAGCACAGCAAACAAAGGAAAATAAGAACATCAGGAGAACATTTGGTCTAGTTTCATAAGCATACATTTTACACAGATGATATGTGCGGCCAAAGTTATAATTATATTTAACAGGTTATGCAGGTTCCTTTAACACACACACACACACACACACACACACACACACACACACACACACACACACACACACACACACACACACACACACACACACACACACACACACACACACACACACACAAACACACCACTAATTCAGCACCATGAACAGCAACATATGGCCTCAATGCCAGGTATCAGTAGATGAGAATGATCATTATCTCCGGTGGATTAACACAAACCTAGTTATGTAAATCGATGCACAACACATTTAAACCTGCAGGCTACTGGGAATCAATGAATAGTGCAGCATTGCCTTACCTCTTTAGAAGTGCTTCCGTCTGGTTTTCTTTGAAGAAAAAGCCTTTATGATGTTCTTAAAATCCATCTCACGAAGAATGTCATGCTCAATTGACATCAGTGTGAGGTTACTGACTCGTTCTTGCTGCATGCTTGAGCGCAGTCGGTTTTTCACCAAGGCCAGTTTTGAGAATGAACGCTCTCCGCTCGCGTTGGTCACTGGCAAAGTTAGGAAGAGCCGTAGAGCTATGTCTGTGTTGGGAAACACTGTATGGAGTTTTCTCCTTCTTAACATTTTCTGTAACTCCACTGCAGACGTGCCGCTCAACTTCTCATTTTGTACCAACTCCCTGAAGTGTACAGCTTCCTCCACAAATTCCTCTTCCAAGTCACTGGAGTATTTTTGTTGCAGGCTCCGCGCTGCTGAGCGCAGGTCTTGGGGGGAAATCGAGTGAAATCTGTTTAAAAAGCCAAAGTTTTCACACACGTCCTTATAGGACTGGTATCTTCGGTCCAGCTCTGACACTAGCCGGTCAATCACACGGATAAAGACTGATGTACGCAGAGCCGGCCCGACCCATTAAGCGACATAAGTGGCCGCTTAGGGCCCCGCAGCCACTAAGGGGCCCCCTAGCAAAAAACTTTTTTTTAAATATATATATACAAAGAAAAAACAGTACACAGTCGCCGTGATAAGTACGTTGAACTAATTGTGTTAATATGCGTAGATTGCCTACTCTCAAAGTCATGTATTATATTATTGAGTCAATAATATAATACATTAACCGTGCTTTACCTGAACCTCATCATGAGAGGATGGGAGGATTGTAATTTCCCGTGTTCACTGAATGCAACAGAGGCAAGACACCAGACCAACCAGAGAGTTAAATGGAAATAAACATCTGTCTTATTGGCTGACAGGTACCTATCCAGTGAGCTGTGACAATGTTTAAAATAAACTGTCAGTCGGACTCAGAGTTTTTGAAGATGGACATAAAAAAACATTTCTTAAAAAAGACGACAATTCATGGTGGCTCAACAACCCCAGAGCCACCACTTGAGCCAGGTAAACAAGGTATGTAAATGTCAGTAAGCTTCCAAGTTATGCGAACATGTAAGCAAAGAATAAATTACAGCTACGTTGACGTTACTTTGAATCGCGGGGGTAAGCTAAACCGTTAGCAAGTAGTTATAGCTAGCCAGATATTAAATAAACACTTTGTCATACAATCTAAATGTTATGTTTTTTAGCGTTTCAAAGAAAGCTCTCTGGGAAATGTTGACTTACTGTTCGACATGAAGCTAGAAGCTACCTTACAGTACACAGTTGATCCGAAGTCCTGTCAGTTAAAGTGTTTCATAGTTAGCTTAGCTAAGCATCAACCTAGCACTGAAATACATGGATGTTATGTGACAGTATTTCTGAGAAAAAGTCGCTGAAATGGTGGCATAGTTGCCACTGTGTGTCAACAGCATGTTTGAACGTATTTGCAGCATTAAATGTGGCTGTTTGGCCACTGACGTTGCCATAACAACACCTGCATTTAAATGTGCAACCTCTTTTTGTGACAGATTTTTGCAAGAAATTATAATTCTTCTGAATGATATTCCTATTGACAGCTAGTTTCTATGTGAACATTATGAGATGGACAGCCAGAGAGAATAAATGAAAAACAGTTATGAAATACTATATGACAAAACAGTTTAAGTGATTTGTAAAATATCCATAAAGAAAAATCTGTTTACAGTTCTGTTTCATATGGGTGTTGAGAGATGTATCCATAGATCTCTTAATTTTGCTATCAAAGTGCACCAGATTGATGCTTTTAACTTCAATATTAAAAAAAAAAAAGATCCAGGGGGAGCATGCCCCCGGACCCCCCTAGAGGAGGTGAGGACCCCCCTAGAGGAGGTTAGGTCCACGGTGTTTACACGCTTATGTATACAATATGTGTGCTTATGCTAACATCATAAGACAAAAGTTGGTTCCGTGTTGTGTGTAGTGAGAACACGCTAGAGTGAGGGGGGCCCCCAAGCCAAAGCTCGCTTAGGGCCCCCAAAAGTCTAGGGCCGGCCCTGGATGTACGGAAGCGACTACGGCCTGACAGCTCGCACTCAGGCTCAGATGAATCATCAGCCTGGCTCTTTCTTTTTCTCTTTCGTTGAGTGTCTGCTCTGTACTCTTCGGACACGGTGGGGGACATGTTCTTTGCTGCTGTCTCAAAGTTGTCAAACTGATCCCGTAGGCCTGCTACATATTCACGTAATGACCTAACTAGATCCACAGCATTGCAGAGGTCCAATTCCACTGCCTGTAGTGCAGCGCTCACGCCCTGGAAACGTTGGAGAATGGCATTCCACATGTTGCACATTAGTGCAATTTCCAGTTTATTCATATTTTTATGCAATACCCTGGCCTCCTCTCTTGTGCTCAGGTTATGGTGCTCATCATCCACGATGTTGAGCAGAGATAGCTGGATACAGGCGTAATTCAGACACAGGGCTTTGGTTGCAACAGCATGCGCTGACCATCTTGTATCGGAAGTGTTTTTAAAGTTTCAGTTCTGTGATTTTCATTAGGCTGCAAACCCGCCTTGATCATCTGCCACCGTGAAGTGCTCTTTGATGCAAAGTTAAACAACGCTTGCACAAAACTGAAAAACTGTTCAGTCTCTCCACAACAGTTAACGCTGTTAATCCCCACCAGATTTAAGGTGTGCGCTGCGCAGGGAACCCACTCTGCCAGTGGGTTAATCTGTTTGATGCGGGCCTGCACGCCTTTGTATGTGCCTGACATGTTGCTAGCATTGTCATAACACTGTCCTCTACAGTTATTCATGTCAATGCCCATGTCTCCTAAAACACCAATTACTGAATTGAACAGCGCTTCTCCGGTGTGGCTGGAAATGGGGAGGAATTTGACAAAACGCTCCTCTATACAGCCCTCTGGTGATACGTACCGCAGGATGAAAGTCAGCTGGTCCACATGTGTGATATCTGGCGTGGAGTCCACACTGATAGAGAAATACTTGGCAAGTTTTACTCTGCTGATGACTTCATCCAGCAATCTCTGTCCCATCAGCTGTATGAATTCCTCACACACATTTAGTGAGAGGTAGGATGGATTTCCTCTGCCGGCATTTCCGTATTTCTGAATATGGGCTTTTAAAAAAGGATCAAACTGACTGATCAGCTCCATGCTACCCAAATAGTTGCCATTGTTGGTGTCCCCAAACCTGTGGCTGTCACCCCTAAAAGCAAGTCCCCGCTCTGCCAGATACTTGACTACAGTGACAACCCTCTGCAGCACCTGTGTCCAATACTCACACTCCTCATTAAACTGTTTTTTTAGTTCTGAATCCACTGTTCCACGGTCAGCTGTCTGATTGATGAAGGATACCATGGCTTTCCTGTGCATGTCACAGCTTTCATGTTCGGCTATCCGTTCATTTGCGTGCTTCCAATTAGAGTATCCCACGCTGCCAATTGATGTGTCTCTCTTATCGCCAAATAGTTTGCATGCAAAGCAGAAGACACTACCTCGGGATGGTGAGTAACATAGCCACTCCCTGAGCATATACTCCCCGTTACCCAGCTTGCGCTTGAATAAGCTTCTGGAGAAGTATCTCTTCTGATGCTTGTACTGCCGCTCTGAGACAGAGAGGTCAGCTTCTCTGTTTTGACACAATTCCGGACCCATTTTCGCCCAGTGGAGAAGCACCTGTTCATCCATGTTGTTGCCCCAGAGACCTGGGTCAGTGCTGTAGGGGTCGTCTAGTTCTCCTGTATCCTCGTTTTCCCGCTTGTCTTCTCCACTCTGCTCTACGCGCGCCTGGTCCTCTCCTCCAGATGAGTGACGTATCGGGCCTCCCTCATGTATTTGTCCGGTTGCCGTTGGCTCCCCTCCACGTAGCAAGTCCTCGTCGTCCTCTCCATCTCCTCCAACAGATAACGTCCCTCCTGTCGGTTTTTCCTCTCCCGCTACTCCATCGCTATCAGAACCAGACGGCCTACTTGGCTCCGAGGCGCCGCGGCCGGCACCGCCAGCACCGCTCGCTACAGAACTAATCTGTCCTTCCTCCTCATCCTGGCCTACAGGTTTAAAATAACCTGTAAGCTTCGGCATTTTTTTAATAGCTGCTTGTCTCGAAACTCCTTTTCCCTCAACAATTTCCTTTTCCGAGCACCACTCTCAAACTTTTTCTTCTCCGACATTTTGGATTACTGGTCTGGGGGAAGCTCGCGAGTGTGTGTGTGTGTATACGTGTGTGTTTGTGTATGTTTGCGTTTGTGTGTACTGTGTTTGTTTCCCGGGGAAAACACTCACGAGAAACACCGGCTGTTGTTATGCCTGCTGTGACGTCAAGTTACTCAGTTCTCCGCTTGTAATTATGCCGTTACAAGCTTCAAAGTTGTATTTATCATCTGAATTTGCCGAAACAAGTTTAATATTCTGAAAGCCAAGACTTTGTTTATTTGAAATCAGATAAAAACAAACTTTAACGGACCCTGCCGTGTTATCTATGATTACTATACACCTTACATTCATAATTTCAGCGGAGGGAGGGGAAGCAGCGCTGCGGAACAGCAGATTGCGAGTGAGAGCTGTCATCTTCCCTTTACAAGCTTCAAACATGTATTTATCGTGTGATTTTGGAAATAAAAGTTTCATATTCTGAAAGCCAATACTTTGTTTATTTAAAATTAAAATAAAATGTTATTGGCTCATGATAGGCCCCTGATCTCCGTAGGCCCCTGGGCTTCAGCCCAGGTCAGCCCGTGCATTAAGGCGGCCTTGTCTCTCTGCAGTAACTCTGGGCTTCCTCCCAGGTCTTTCCCTCAGGAATGAAGTGGTACTCATAGAGGTGACATGTGAAGAAGGAACACTGACCTAAAAGCAGAGACAATTCTGCAGTGATGGAGCTGACAGTATGACAAGCATCTGATCATTAAATCAAACTCATGAGTACTAGAATCACCCCCACCTCTTACATCATCCCCTTCATCTTAACGGGGGTCTGAGTTCACTTATTCCACTTTTTATTGTTATTGAGAGTGAGCTGTTTCATGACTCCAGATGTGATTTAATTTAGAATCCACTTACCCATCAGAATGAGCACAAACAGAATCCACTGCATCTTTGCTCTGTTAGATGAAACCAATATTGTTAGTGTGCAGTGATCATTTACAAATCTTATAAATGATGTCAGTTACATTTAAATTATTTTTAAATGGGTTAGTCAAATGACCACAAACACAGACTGCACCACTCCCTTCAGTGCAGCAGTTTAATGAGGAAGTGAATGCTAAGAAAATGCAAATTCTGAGCAGCACCAGCAGTAACAGGCACACACCACCAGGCTGTCAGGAGGCTGAACTCTCTCCCCCCTCCTCCCCTCTCCCCTCTCTCCCTTCCACCTCTCCACCCTACCCCACTGGACCGGGACTTTAACACCCCCCCCCCCCCCCCACACACACACAGACACAAAAAATCCAGCACCAGTCACTCTTATGCTGCTATGGAAATATTTTACACTCTCATTTGCACTATGTACATCATTTTTCTATATATATCCCGCTTACTTGAAGTAAACGGTTATTTTGTGGTTTTTTGTAATTATTGAGTGTTCTTGTATTTTAATGTGTTATTTTATACCTCTGGACTGTGGGAAACAGTACTTCAATCTTTCTGTGTGGACAAACATATTTTGAGATTGATATTAAAGTTGACTTTAACTTGACCATAACATTTATTTTTAGCACATGAAAATGTCTCATTTCAAAGAAACACCAGTTGCAAACTAAACAAGTGTTGTTGCCACACAATAACACAGACTTTTTATGTTGTTTTTTTGTCGAGGCTATAAGTATTAATATGTTGCTGGTGATATTTTTTGTAGATTATTTATTCACATTACAATGTACTCCTACTATCAGAGACAAACACTGAAATGCTAGCTTAATTAAATTGTGTATTGTTGCTTTTATAAGCCTGATTAAAAGATGTGTGTTAATTATTTTATTAGTGGTGAACTTACCCTAATGAAAATTACATTGTGTTTATTTGAACTGAGAGTGAGATTGCTGTGTATACACATCGTCTCCAATAAAACATTTAAGATTTAACACCGTTTTTAAAGCAAGGAAAATAGTGGGTTTTTCAGCCCTGAGTAATGTCTACGGGACAGGCTGCATACATCGCCCACAAAGCTCTAAAAACCTAACATGAACCTGAAAGGTAAAACTCAGGGCAATAAATATCCACTAGACTCAGACTGTTTAGTTTTCATTATAAATGTCCAGCGTTCTTCGTCAAGTCCTCACCCTTTGTAAAAAATAAAATTTTCAAGATAAATGATATAATTCAAAATGAAACATTAAGATTTTTAAATCAATAAATAAATATTCTAAGTTATTTCAAGAGAAACAAATGATTCAAGGGAATAAATGAACATAAAAGGGTTTTAGATTTCATTGCTTCTGATTGAGATGTGATTCATTAAATGTTCCTCCCCATTGGAAAATATTCTGAAGGAGAATATCTTTATCAAAAATAAACAAAATATGAAAATGACTGAACAGAATCACACTTACTTCTCCTGAGTCGTCCTGTCAGCTGCTTCTCTCTCCCTCTCTCTCGATGTGCTGGTGAAGTCTCAGATATCCACGAGGTCGCTGCTCTCTTTGAGCCACCTTTGGGCAAACATTTGAATATTAAAATTCAGATGTCAAAGGTGTCTATCATGGTGGATATAGGATCCATTGATGGGAAGGATATCATTTACATGTACCAGGGAAACAAGTTGAACACACTTCCTTGTTGACTGTCTGACACACGGAAAGAAAATTACCATCCCAAAATATGCACTAAAGATAACTATTGAATGTTTATATTTTTTATATTTTTGTTAGGATATTGCTTGTTAACATATGTCAAAAAACTTTAAGAGAACATTCTGGCTGTATTTGAGCCCATCATATTAGCAGTGGTACAATCACTACAAGTACAATGGAATTCAATACCACAACCAATAAGAAAATCCTCATCTTACTACACATTCAAGCACAGTATTAAAAAGTGGCTCATTGAAAACCAACAGTGTCAGCACTGATGTGTGGGTGTAGGTGTGTGTATGAGTTCGTATTGTAAATGCTTTATTTATTATCATGACTTGCTCTTATCTGTATTCAGTGATGTCATCTATTGTAAATATGTACTATGGTATAACAATGTTGTGGTATTTTTATTATTGCTTTTACGAGTACTTTTACATGTTTTTAATATGTTGATTAATGTAAACTGTCCCTTGTTTTAAATAAATCAATTAAATTCAAGTGTGTCAATATTATTTTAATTTCAGTCACATAGTTTCTTTATTCTGAAACACAAGTCAAGAACATTATCTCTTTGTTGTCTCTATTCTTATGAGTCTGTCCATCCAGCTATTTCATTCCTGTGAATGCTATATCTCAGGAGAACGTCAATTCCTCACGTTCTCCTGAATAGAGTCTTGCGAAATCTTCCACTTGGAGGATGAATCCATTTCTGTCACATTTTTGACCTTTTATTGTGGTCAAAAGGCCAAAAGTCTGTGACCTCACAAAACATGATGTTGTGGCCGTAACCAACACGTTCTCACTCCCAACCCGTCACATATTGACGGAGGGTCAGGGCCCCTCCCTGTCACTCTATTACGCACAGGGTACCCCTTGGAAGTCAGTTTTCAACGGGCAGGGCGTCCCATAGACCTTCATAGACCTCCCATAGCATTGATAATAGGCGCCATGAGAACGCTCCCCGGCAAATGCTACCCCGACGGTCGGTTGTTATTTTCAATATTAATATAATAATTATTTATTTTTTAATAGTCACACTCGATTTCGCCGATTTTCTTGTTGCCCCAGCTGGTCGACACCTCTTTTAGCAGAAACAAAGGCTACATTAATGTATTAAATCGATGTTAATTCATGTGTGTGGTTGTGGAATTAATGGACGTGCCGTTGTGCGATTGCGCAATGCAATAATTTACAAACTCTTCAACTACAACCCTAATTATATTTAAAAACATTTTAGAAGGCCTCACGAAATACTTTAATGTACATTTAAATGTGAAGGGATGTGTGTAATGTGGTGATTATTATTCACCCGCAGATCTATGGGTTGGGGTATTGTTGCGCACGGACATTATAGTTAACCGGACTTCCTGTTGATGTGAAATCCGAAAACATTTTTTAAAAAAAACGTTATTCCGAGTGTGCTTGCTTTTCTCTTTGAAGGTCATCACATAAAGGCATTGTAATACACGGTTCGGCTGCATTAAATATTACATATCTGCCGTAGTTCTCTATTTATAGAGCCCTGGTGAGAAGACTTCTAGACAAACAGGAAATAACTGCCGCCGAAACTGAATATGTGACGTGGATCATAAATATATCAGCAATCAAACACAATCTTCAATTTCTCTTCACACAATAAGTCTCCTTGCAGTATCAACACTAATTCGGCTGACTTTTATATTTGATCCAATCAGTATATTGGTATATGTACACCATAACGGTGCACAGCTGATCGAAAGGGACACCTGGTGGTTAAAGCACGTTATTGAAATGTATTATTTTTATTATTAGATATTAATAGGAGACACAGACAGACAAACTAATAAGACTTTATTTAAACATTAAAGAATCCTTTAGGTTAAGGTTTGGGGATATACATATTAAGCCTGACAAAGTAATAATATATTGCTTTCCTGCAATGTTAACCACTGTAGGCTATGTTTAAGCACTTATTTTAACTGATATTATACATATGTAGTATACTCTTATACGATGTATGTAGATAGTATAAGAAATGTGCAGAATATGACAGTTTAATGGTGGAGGTTTACACACATATTGATATATGTCTTGTGATGCACTGTTGAGGAACCTGCGACCCAGGTTTTTCATCTCCGACCTTGTCAGGTATTGAACATTCAATAAATACACACATAATTATTAAATATAAAACACAGAATTTGTGTGATTATACTAAATGATTTATAAAAAAACACCACTGCATATTTACAACTGTTACACACGCAAATGTTTCCAACTTAGGTTAAATAAAGTATATCTTATCTTAAGATGATCGATGGCTACTGCCAGATTTGCCTCTGAACCTTGACAAGTGCATGTTTCAGGCTTATCAATGAACAACAGGAGGGGTCACAGACATAAGACCAGCTGTTAAATAAAGCTCTTCTGACCTTAGCTGGCATGTGGGTATAGTGCTGCACAAGCCATTTTCACCCATTTATTAATTATATGTTTAAATGTGAGTGTTACCTATCCCTTAAACCTCCAGGGATGTTTAATACTGGCAACTTCTTATTATGGGAAATATGAAAACGTCTTTTAAAACAACAACTCCCAGTAGAGACGTGCCATAGAGCATGTTGCAAAACACACAATAGCCAGCATGTGTAGTTCTGGGGACGGGGTGGGGGAGGGGGGGACAGGGTGGACCCGTTCAAATCCAGTTTTGGACAGTCTGCCGTGGTTCCATCCCATTTCAAGTGCTGTTCGGCGCTCGGCGTAACCCTCGGAGCACACTCTCCAATCACAGAGCTTGAGGACTATCACGGGGTTTGTCAAGCGAAGCGGAGAGAATACTTACTTCCGGGTGTGAAATTCTCTAAAGCAACTACTATGAGCTGCTCCGACCCTCGGTCCTGACGGACTCCAACTTGTGTTTATTAATCAAACAAATAAATAAACACAAGGATAATTATGTGTTATTGTTGAGTAAATAACAGTGTGTGGTTTAGAAAAAAATACAAAATTAGAAGGAAAAAACGATGAAACAATACAGATTTCAGTTTTCTGAGTCCCTACTCTCCCCCTAACTGACGGCAACAAAAGTCCTACATTATTCAATTAAAATAAAGAAGTAAAAACAATAAGTGTGGCTTGATATTGAGTTAGAAAAAGGTTGATAAACGCTGTGAGAATGGATCTGCGGAGAGCATTTCGCCGCGATCCCAACTCCTCTATTACCAACGTTCAGGGAGCTCTATGCAAGTCTATGGGACGCCCCTTTTCAATGCCTGTTGAAAACTGAATTCCAAGGGGTACCCTGTCCGTAATAGAGTGACAGGGAGGGGCCCTGACCGTCCGTCAATATGTGACGGGTTGGGAGTGAGAACGTGTTGCCGTAACTCTCCTCTCTCCTCTCTCATCCTCTCTGGACTCTCTCTGTCCTCTCTGGACTCTCTCTCTCCTCTCTACTCTCTCATCCTCTCTGTCCTCTCTGGACTCTCTCTCTCCTCTCTACTCTCTCATCCTCTCTGGACTCTCTCTGTCCTCTCTGGACTCTCTCTCTCCTCTCTACTCTCTCATCCTCTCTGTCCTCTCTGGACTCTCTCTCCTCTCTACTCTCTCATCCTCTCTGGACTCTCTCTGTCCTCTCACATCTCGGCAGGCCCGTCAGTCCCCTCCTGCTCCCTGGCTAAATGACGCACTGCGTGCTAATAGAACCATCCTTCGGGCAGCAGAGCGGAAACGGTGGAAATCCAATCACCATGACGACCTCCTAACCTATCAGGCTCTCCTCTCCTCTTTCTCTGCTTCCATCTCTCAGGCAAAAAGCACTTTCTTTCAAGATAAGATCCAATCTTCCTATTCCAATCCCCAAAAACTATTTTCCATCTTCTCCTCCCTCTTGGACCCCCCCAAAGCCCCTCCCCCCTCCTCCCTTCTGTCAAGCGACTTTGTTAACCACTTTGAAAAAAAGGTTGTTGATATTCGCTCTTCTTTTCTGACTCACCTTTACTCACCGCTGGGTCACCAGACCCTCCCTTCACCCACACACTAACCTCCTTCTCCCCTCTCTCTCCAAGTGAGGTTCTTACCCTCATTACCTCTGCCCGTCCTACCACCTGTCCTCTGGACACTATCCCCTCAAACCTCCTTCAGACTATCGCTCCTGATATTCTACCGTTTCTCACCCATTTCATCAACACTTCTCTAACTTCTGGTCACTTTCCAAACAGTCTCAAGGAGGCAAGAGTAAACCCTCTCCTAAAGAAACCCACTCTCAACCCGTCTGATGTTATAAACTACAGGCCTGTCTCTCTCCTCCCGTTCCTGTCTAAAACACTTGAACGCACTGTCTTTAAACAACTCTCCTGTTATCTCCATCAGAACAACCTTCTGGATCCACACCAGTCTGGTTTCAAGGCAGGTCACTCAACAGAAACTGCTCTCCTTGCTGTCTCTGAGGAACTGCACACTGCTAAAGCAGCCTCCCTCTCCTCTGTCATGATCCTTCTGGACCTGTCTGCTGCATTCGACACGGTGAACCATTAGATCCTCCTTCGCACTCTCCAAGAACTTGGAGTTTCAGGCTCTGCACTTTCCCTCCTCACCTCATACCTCAAAGACCGCACCTACAGGGTAACTTGGAGAGGGTCCGAGTCCGACCCTTGTCAATTAACTACAGGGGTCCCTCAGGGCTCTGTTCTCGGTCCCCTCCTCTTCTCCTTGTACACAAACTCGTTCGGATCAGTCATTAGCCCGCATGGTTTTTCATACCACTGCTACGCTGACGACACCCAACTAATTCTGTCCTTTCCCCGCTCAGAGACCCAGGTCGTCGCACGCATCTCTGCTTGTCTAAGAGACATCTCTCAGTGGATGTCTGCTCATCACCTCAAGCTCAACCTTGACAAGACTGAACTGCTTTTCCTTCCGGGAAAAGATTGTCCGCTCTTGACCTAACAATCAACATCGGCACCTCTGTTGTTTCCCCGACTCAGACTGCAAGGAATCTGTGTGTGACCCTAGATAACAAACTGTCCTTCACTGCAAACATCGCTGCTACAACCCGCTGCTGCAGATACACTCTTTACAACATCAGGAGGATACGTCCCCAGCTGACCCAGAAAGAGACGCAGGTTCTTGTCCAGGCTCTCGTCATCTCACGCCTAGACTACTGCAACTCCCTCCTGGCTGGTCTACCTGCATGTGCCATCCGACCTCTGCAGCTCATTCAGAATGCAGCGGCTCGTCTGGTCTTCAACCTTCCTAAATGTTCCCACACCACACCGCTCCTCCGCTCCCTTCACTGGCTTCCAGTAACTGCTAGAATCCACTTCAAGACACTGGTACTTGCGTACCATGCTGTGAATGGATCTGGCCCTTCCTATATCCAGGACATGGTTAAACCGTACACCCCAGCACGTGCACTCCGCTCTGCATCGGCCAAACAGCTCGCTGCACCCGCACTGCGAGGGGGACCCAAGTTCCCATCAGCAGAAACACGTGGGTTTGCTATCCTGGATCCAAAATGGTGGAATGAGCTCCCCATTGAAATCAGGACAGCAGAAAGCTTACACATCTTCTTCAGACTGAAAACTCATCTCTTTGGACTCCACTTCGAGAGATAAAATTACTAACAAAGCACTTATATACTAATAAAGGACTGGCTTATCTAAAGCCAGTTGAGCAGCACTTGAAATGTTTTAGCTCTATGAAACCTGATGTACTTATATGATTCTGTTTTCTTCAAGGTTGTATTTTGTTGGTCGAACGCACTTATTGTAAGTCGCTTTTGATAAAAGCGTCAGCTAAATGTATGTTAGCTATGACAAAGTCACTCAACTTCCTGATGGGATGAAATTATGAATCGATGACATGTTGGACAGACATGGATGTAAACTGCTTCATGACTGGTTGGGAGAAGCTACAAGTTCCAGGCGGTAACTCCAGTTTCCATTTCAATGGGAGAACTTTTTAGTGCTCTTGATAGCATACATGTTCTTGAACTAGGATATTCAAATAAATGTGCAGGCATTTTATGCACCAATAACTATTCAATAGAATTATCCTAAAGTATATCAAGATCAGTAAATAGCAATAATCGTGCATAAACAAGATACTTTTGAGAAAACAATTTCTCAAATCAAATAGGACCAAGTGTAAGCCAGTGTGGGACACCTTATAAAAAACCTTAAGACTTGATATGGAACGATTGGAAACTATTGCCTG
Source organism: Notothenia rossii (assembly GCF_949606895.1). Taxonomy (NCBI): domain Eukaryota; kingdom Metazoa; phylum Chordata; class Actinopteri; order Perciformes; family Nototheniidae; genus Notothenia; species Notothenia rossii. The sequence goes on from NW_027639545.1 coordinate 44,235, forward strand.
ATTTCAAGAAAGATAGTGATAACACCCACTTATTTAACTGGTAATTATCTAGCTTCACAGATCATGTTTCAAGTAAAATATTAAATATAAATATTAGAGCCGGGACTCGATTAAAAAAATAAATCTAATTAATTAGAGGCTTTGTAATTAATTAATCGAAATTAATCGCATTTTTAATCACATATAAATATTTGACCTGAGAACAATGAGAAGCAATTTTTTTCACATGGATTTTAGTATACCATTGAATAATGACTGAATACATAAGCTTAAGCAACAAAACATTGTTTATTTTTTTCAAAGTGGTACTTAACCAAGACCAACAGAAAAGTGCAATTTTTGCCATAAAGTGTAGCAATAGCATATTTAGGAATATAGTACATTTCAGAGATTCAGGTAGCCTATAGGTAGGTAGACCTTCTGTAAACTATAACACTTTGTTTTTTAAGTATAACACAATACTTTCAAGTACATTCAGAACATTGGAAACCCTGACTATTAGAAAACATCTCTCTGTTGCTTCAGAGGCCATAACAGACTTTGTTGATTTACCAACAGTTGATTTAAAAAATCTAATCAATTTCAGTCCAACTCTCTCAATAACCTTTGCCAAAACAATAAACAGTTCAACATAAAGTGCCAGTTGCACCAACAACGTAATAAATAGTTCAACATAAAGTGTACCATTTAAAATAAAATAAAAAAGTGCCAGTGATTGACCTCAATCCCTCCTATTCTTCCAATATCCTGATGAAAAATAAAATCTCTCTGTTGCATAGGCCACTGTTTGATCAACGCGAATTGGGTGTGGGTCCTTGTACTCCGAGTCGGGCTAACGTCCACGCTAGCTTCCACGCTAGCTGCTATATGTTTTACATTGAGGTGATACTTGAGGCTTGATATGCTGCGGGGATATGCGAATTCCTTTTTACATAATTTGCAAACAACCGTGCTCTTATTGACGCTTCCATCCGTCCGTTTTTTAAAACAAAATGTCCCATCCACGGGGCCAACCAAAGCGGTCTCATCAGCTTCTTCGTTCATGTTTGACTATTGTTCACTGTGGTTTGTTGTTGTCTGAAGTCCGTTAGTTGGTGCTCCAGTATAATCGGTACCCCTGAAACTCTTCCAGTGAGAAATGTTCCGCGGTGCAAAAATAAGTGCGATTAAAATGCGTTAATTTTTTAACGCGTTAATTTTTGTAGAAATTAATTAATCTTAATTAACGCGTTAAAGTCCCGGCCCTAATAAATATACATAATACAGTAGGGATTACAGACTGATCCAGCCAGGCCATGTACAGAGCACTGGGGCAGTAGCTGTGTGGCACAGGAAGGCTCCCGGGATATTAACATCACATTTACATGAACATATCAAAACTGCACAACAAGAACAAAGACTGCTCTTACTAGACTTAGGAGGAAACACATCCCATATTTCTCTCCTATTTGAATAACTCTGCCATGGCAACAGTCAAAGTCTCCACCTTTTTAATACAGTTTGGTATCACTGTTTTCATGTCCTTAATCCAGGGTTGCCAACTCTCACGCATCTGGCGTGTGACACACGCTTTCACTCTCAATCTCACGCTCTCACGCTGCCCAAACTATTCTCACGCCAAAAACAAGATGAACCGGCGATCGTTTTTGTTTGGTTATTTCCAATGTTGAGTTGACAGCTGCTCAAGCTGTCGACCCGCTCCCTCCCCGCCCCCACCACTCTTAACAACGTGAACAGACAGCAGAGCAGTGAGAGGCGGTTGGTCAATCCCCGAACTGTATTGCGCATGCGCAGATCTAAGATCCAATAGAAATGATAAAAAAAGTCTGCTGCTTATTGTTCTTCTAGGCCAAAATAGAGTCAAAGAGTATATGAGAGTGAGAGTGTGTTAATTCATATATTTGGCAGTTTTTAGTAAGTCTGTAGATTTGTTTGTGTGTGTGTGTTTCATGTATAGGCCTCTCACGATAATTAATTTTGCAGGATACATTTTCCTGGAAATTATTGCGATAAACGATAATATTGTCGGCACCGTTGTATGACCATTTGAGACCACTGACATAATGATAATATATAATAATAATTCAAGTACATCCTTTCAAACTGCTAGTCACATCCTCATGTACATGGAAATGTATCGAGTTCATTTTTATTTATCGTACGATAAGTCAATTCATTGCTTATCGCGACAGGCACACAATAAAACAGTGGAAACAAAATGTGTTTGACTTTCATCAGTGAATGAAACTGTGTGCCCTTTAGAATCTGTGTCCAATGTTGTGTATTATATTGTATATATATATCCTATATATACAGGACTGTCTCAGAAAATTAGAATATTGTGATAAAGTTCTTTATTTTCTGTAATGCAATTAAAAGAACAAAAATGTCATACATTCTGGATTCATTACAAATCAACTGAAATATTGCAAGCCTTTTATTATTTTAATATTGCTGATTATGGCATACAGCTTAAGAAAACTCAAAAATCCTATCTCAAAAAATTAGAATAGTTCCTCAGACCAAGTAAAAAAAAAAGATTTATAACAGCAAAACACAATCAAACATTTGAAAATGTCCATTAATGCACTCAGTACTTGGTTGGGAATCCTTTTGCACGGATTACTGCATCAATGCGGCGTGGCATGGAGGCAATCAGCCTGTGGCATTGCTGAGGTGTTATGGATGCCCAGGATGCTTCAATAGCGGCCTTTAGCTCATTAGCATTGTTGGGTCTGGTGTCTTTCAGCTTCTTCTTCACAATACCCCACATATTCTCTATGGGGTTCAGGTCAGGGGAATTTGCAGGCCAATCGAGGACAGTAATGCCATGGTCAGTACACCAGTTACTGGTGGTTTTGGCACTGTGGGCAGGTGCCAGATCATGCTGGAAAATGAATTCCTCATCTCCATAGAGCTTTTCAGCAGACGGAAGCATGTAGTGCTCTAAAATCTCTTGGTACACAGCTGCATTTACTCTGGGCTTGATGAAACACAGTGGACCAACACCAGCAGCTGACATGGCTCCCCAAACCATCGCTGACTGTGGGAACTTCACACTGGATTTCAAGCAACTTGGATTTTGCTCCTCTCCAGCCTTTCTCCAGACTCTGGCGCCTTGACTTCCAAATGAAATACAAAACTTGCTTTCGTCTGAAAAGAGGACTTTGGACCACTGTGCAACTGTCCAGTGCTTCTTTTCCTTAGCCCAAGTCAGACGCCTCTTCCGTTGTCTTGAGTTCAGAAGTGGCTTGACCATGGGAATACGGCTATTGTAGCCCATTTCCCGGACACGTCTGTGAACAGTGACTTTTGATACCTGGACTCCAGCTTCAGTCCACTGTCTTTGAAGCTCCCCCAAATTCTGGAAGCGACTCTTCTTCACAATGCTGTTAAGGCTGCGGTCATCTCTCTTGGTTGTGCAGCGTTTCCTGCCACATTTCCCCCTTCCAACAGACTTTTTGTGGATGTGCTTTGAAACTGCACTCTGTGAACAGCTTGCTCTTTGAGAAATTTCTTTTTGTGTCTTACCCTCCTGATGGAGGGTGTCAATGACGGTCCTCTGGACAGCAGTCAGATCAGCAGTCTTCCCCATACTTGTGATTTAGTTTACTGAACCAAGCTGAGTGTTTTTCAAGGCTCAGGAAACCCTTGCAGGTGTTTCGAGTTAATTAGACGATTCAAGTGATTCGTTGAACACCCTACTAGTATACTTTTTCATGATATTCTAATATTTAGAGATAGGATATTTGAGTTTTATTAAGCTGTATGCCATAATCAGCAATATTAAAATAATAAAAGGCTTGCAATATTTCAGTTGATTTGTAATGAATCCAGAATGTATGACATTTTTGTTTTTTTAATTGCATTACAGAAAATAAAGAACTTTATCACAATATTCTAATTTTCTGAGACAGTCCTGTATGCTAAGGTCCCTCTACTGAAACAATAGCAGTCATTTAGGGCGCATATGTGTAATTAAACCCATGATATCAAAATCTCACTCCAGCCAGGTACCCAAAGTTGGCAACCCTGCCTTAATCTGATACAGAGGCCTGAATACATGTTTCACCTGCTGTATATTCCATGTATAATACAAAGGCTTAGACTTAACTTAAAGAGAACAAGATCAAATGGGTGGTCCAGGATCTCATGATTTCACCTTAAGGGCTGTATATGAGGCCCTAAAGCAACTGCTCCACTATCTGTATCAAATGCACACATTGAAGCCACCAAATGACACAATACAAGTAGTACAACAAATAAACTGAAATTCATTTCACTTCTCAAATTATTAATATATACACACACACACACACACACACACACACACAGGGGCGGAGCTTCCTACAGGCAATATAGGCGGTTGCCAAAAATTGCAACAAAATAAAAAAAAATTTTTTTTTTTTTTTTTGGCGCCCCCCCTCTATATCTGCAACCATTATTCTTACATAAA
>NW_027639544.1:0-5000 GCF_949606895.1 Notothenia rossii
TCACTGTGTTCGGACATTAATCAAATCACTTACAGCTGACGGAGCTCCTGCTAACAGCTGTAATTAATGCTGTGGCTGTGATGGATTCATCTCTCAGGCCTCAGCAGACATCGGTTAAACATTGGAGAGAGATGATGAACAGGAAGTGGATCCTCAGACCAGGAGAGGGGTCGGAGTATTTCAATGTTCCCAAAGTGCAAAGGAAAACTCTAGTTCCTAACGAGCTGAGAGGAAAACCTCCCGGAGGATTTTAGAGAAGCTGAACAGATAATATCTTCAGACATCAGATTCAAATACAACTCGTTTAATGTCAGTGTTTGAAAATACCTAAAGCTCTTCTACTCAGAGCTGTCTTCAATGTTTACTTTTTACTCCATCTTTTTACCCATTCAGATTTTAAACCAAAACAACATATAAATAAACTAATGAATTAAAAATGGAGTATAATTACAGGTTCAGATATCCAGCAGCAGTTTATAAAGACGTTAACATGAGCTCCACCTTTCTTTCCCTTCACCTCCACCCAGCTGAGATGAACACATTCATGCATACAATCCACTCATTTGATGATTCTGAAATAGGCCGTACATTAAACCTTGAATTGATCCGACACACAAAGCCAGAGAGCTCAGAGGACTCATGATCAGAGGAGATCAGGGTTCTCCACATCCACACGTTAAACAACAGTTTTCCAACCAGATCGTCTGAATTCTGATTTCATTGTTCCATTTCTATGTTCGGCACACAGCGGTTAAATGCATTCTCACTATGCGTCTGTCATGTTCAAAGTGCAAGAGCATTTCATTAAGAATAAAACCAAACATCTGCATCTACCAATCTCTGTAATTGGTGTTTTTTGGACATGCAAATATAGAAAGAAGAAGAATTTCAACACACTTTCACTCAGATAATTATTTTTCAAGAATAGAATATGAGTGCAGCAAAGACTGGCAGTAAGAAGCTGATGAACGGCTTTGTTCTTTATTCAGATCCCCATTAGCACTAGCTTGAGAAGTGGCTGCTTTTGTATTTGTATTTTGTATTCGGGATTGTTGGAAACGTTAGTTCTGTACAAACACACAGAACAATGTAGGCTACATTAAAGTCAGAGAGCTCAGAGGACTCAGGATCCGAGTAGAAAGATACCAATCTCTGTAATTGGCATTTCCTGGACATACACATATTGATGAAGCCAAATTTCAATCCCACTTCCACGAGGAGAAGTGAGTTAGGGTTAAACAGGAGACCTTTTTCAATTGTACTATATAACTGCAGTAAAGAGTTGCAATAAAAAGCTGCTGATTGGCTCCTCTGTATCTAAATGAGGATTTAGTCGAATAAGCGTAGTAAAGAAACAGAATTAATTAGAAAGACCCTCATGCCGTGTTTCCTCTGATCACATGACCTGATGCCGCCCTCAGACAGCAATAAGTAGTTAAATCTCTTTCTGAGTAATGAGTCAGCGTTAAACAGAGCTGCACAACTTCCCCAATAAACCCCTCGTCTATTTCTGCGACTCAGCGAAAAATCAGAAAACTGTTTTGGCTCCGAGTCGGCAGTTAAATGCTCCGGAAGAAAAGCCTTTCTGAGGGAAAAATAAAAAATCCAGGGAGATAATTAAATGTGTTTCTTGCAGTCAGCAGAGTGTGTGTGTGTGTGTGTGTGTGTGTGTGTGTGTGTGTCATCATGTCTTCCTCCCGTGTTGGACACTTCCTAAAAAAGGCAACTGTCAATCATAACTGTCATCATGTCGTTAGCGAGACATTAGCATGAGCCGCGTTTCTGTGTCCTGAGGAGTATTTTTAATCATCAGTCCCGAGGATCACACACACACACACACACACACACACACACACACAGACAGACACACACACACACACACACACACACACACACACACACACACACACACACACACACACACACACACACACACACACACACACAACCAGCTGCTACATGCCTTCCCATCGCTTGCTGTCAATTTAGCTGGTGACCACACAGACAGACACACACACACACACACACACACACACACACACACACACACACACACACAGGGCCGGCCCTGACCAATTTGCTGCCCTAGGCAAGATTTTAGCTGGCGCCCCCCCTCCCCCAAAAAAAATGCAGACACTCACTATGACCTGCGCATGCAGGTTATCAGAGCCTCTCAGTCTTTCAGGAAAGAGCTCTCTCAAGCTCTCCCCCCGCGGCCGCTTACACAGTAAATTCCAAAGTAAATTCCAAAAGCTGTATACGTTTTTTGGGAGTTTGATTTATTTAAATTAACACAAATACAAAATTAAAACCTATAATTGCACACTAAAACCATGATTTCAAAAAAAAAACTATTTCACATAAACCTCTGGTTTTTACTGAGGCTGGGGCGGTTCAACTTGATTTGGGGGGGGTTCGCCATAGTGTATGGGCGCTGTACGCAATATAGGCGTAGTTCTGTTAGTATAAGATAATAAGATGTACTTTGTTGATCCAAAATTGGGAAATTGTGTTGTTATGAAATAAAAAATAAAAATATGTTTTTAATTTCTAACTTTTTCTTTTCTTTTTTTTTTCTTCAATTTTCGGCGCCCCCCATTGATTGATGCGCCCTTAGCATTCGCCTATAATGCCTATGCCAAGGGCCGGCCCTGCACACACACACACACACACACACACACACACACACACACACACACACACACACACACACACACACACACACACACACACACACACACACACACACACACACACACTCTGCTGGAATTGGCTCTCTAATCCACTCTCTTTTTGGGGGGGATTAAACCCTCAGTCAGCAGGAGGGAAAATGTGAACAGCTGTTTTCAAATGGCTGAAACTCTTTGGAAAATCCAGCAGTTTAACTCGTCACGTTTAACACAGTTTAGAGCCAGCATCTAATACGGGAATGTGTGTGTGTGTGTGTGTGTGTGTGTGTGTGTGTGTGTGTGTGTCGTCACGCAGGGTGCTTACAACTCGAGGAAATTACAGATGTTTCCAAAATAAAGACAGCTGTTCCTGTGTGGATTAGTAACGTGTCTTTGTATTTCAGGAACATATGTATGATGCGCGTGAAATGTGTTTTCTTGAGCTAATTGCCTTGTATACAATACCAGTCGGATGTCGTGTTTCTGTAGTGCTCCCTGAAGGCAGCATCTCCCTGGTCCAATGGGATTTCTCCATGTGATTTGGGATTATTGCAGGAAATAATAATACATTTTTCTCATAAATGACAGTCTGAAAGCAGGGGAACGTGCAGCAGATATGAAGATGAGTTAGTTTGATGCATCCTTAATGCTCCTTTTTAAAAAGTTCCTTCTTGTTTCCTGCACATTTTTCTCAATATAAGCCTCCCTGCTCCTCTGCAGGGTAAATATGAGGGTTGTTGAAGGTGTGAGTCTGACACACGTAGTACATTCTCTCTTTTACTGCACTATTGTGCATTTTCAGTGGGACTACTTTCAGCTGCGGAATAATCCACATTTTGTGCATTTCAGGCTACAGGACTACGGAGCCCCCTAGGGGACATTGAGCTAAATGAAAAGTTTTGCGATATCTTGCAAAACATTATTATTTTTATTTTTTTCAAATATATATATTTTTCTTCTCCGTACAGGACAGTGTGTTTGGGATTTAATCAGACGCAAATACAGTGTGTGTGTGTGTGTGTGTGTGTGTGTGTGTGTGTGTGTGTGTGTGTGTGTGTGTGTGTGTGTGTGTGTGTGTGTGTGTCATTATAACAAATGTTACTCTAACAGGCAGAAACAATTCATTTATTAAGGACTGTTTTTCAGCTGCGGATTAATCCACATTTGGTGCCTTAGTGCATTTCAGGAAGCAGCATGGTGTGTGGGATTTATTCACACTCAAATTGTGTGTGTGTGTGTGTGTGTGTGTTCATGGTAATACAGGAGCATGTCACCTTGTGTTTTCCGTCCTTTTTGAACAATAGTTCTCTGTGACACGAGAAGAAGACGAATAGGAGATATCAGGCCTGTTTTTTCACCTTACAGGCAGTGACACACACACACACACACACACACACACACACACACACACACACACACACACACACTCTGAGGCTGTAATCGCATCGGCCAGAGAGCAGGGAGTGTGTATGTCTGTGTGTGTGTGTGTGTGTGTGTGTGTGTGTGTGTGTGTGTGTGTGTGTGTGTGTGTGTGTGTGTGTGTGTGTCCGCGGTGATTAATGTTACAGCGTGGGGCTGAAAGGCTCTCTGCAGGACAATGAGCGTTTCAAACGGACATTTTTTTCCACAATGCCCGTCGTTCTGCGGACAAAAGGCCGGGCCGTCAACCTGAGACTCTTTTTGTTCCAGCGTCAGGGCGAGAGGAACAAAAACACGTTTTATTCTGACCCTCTTTATGCACGCAAGGTCGAGGAGAGGTTCACTTCATAGAAGGAGACGGAGGAGGGAAGATGGCGTCAAAACATTTCTCTAACTTTTCCTTCATTCTCGCTTTGAGACGAGATGATTTCATTTAACTTCATAATAATTATGTAGATCTCATAATTAACTTATGAAATATATATTCCCACCCTGTCATGGACAGATTTAAAGTAGATAATAAACATTGACATTTTCAGAAATATATTTTAACCCTTTCTTTACAATTTATGTAAAATAATAGGAAAAAGTCTCTCTAACTTCGCCCTGTTGCCTGAAATGCCTTTTGTTTAACTATACATCGATGCCGATCATTGATCTCCAGTGATATTTTAATACTTTGTCTGTCTGACCATCATAACTGGGCTTCTTGTAGATACAAAAAAGCACAATTTCCTTAATTTTTTATTGTGATCTTTGAATACTTCCGGATCTGTATTTACGGCCAATCAAAGGACAGCGAGTGCATGTTTTCACCCAAAAGTGGGCGGCGCCGTAATTTCGCCAGGAAGTGACGTACTGTAGGTGTTGCTCTCGTTGATTGAACGCTCACGCTTCTATTGGCTATCGCTC
>NW_027639544.1:10000-12500 GCF_949606895.1 Notothenia rossii
GAGGCTTCACATTGTGTTCAGACCTTCTTTCTTTCTTTGCACAGCGTTTGTATTCCAGAGGACGATGATTGGAAATGTTGGAAAGAGACGGAAGAGTCTGAAGCTCATCGAGCCTTTTGTCTTCCGTCTTATTGGGCGGTGGAACCAGGAACACGAGATGTAGAAACCCAGATCAGCTGGGTGCTAAATGTTCTGTGAGAATAGAGTGAGGGAAATCCTATCCAGCCCTACCTAAAGACAAAGACAGGACATGGTTTACAGGACACTCATTCAAACACTTCGTGCAAAATAAAGAATTAAATGCAATATTCTTCCAGCTTGAATCGGTGCATTTTAGTTTATCTGGTTTCAAGGTAAAATAATATCTCTACAAATCCAAATATGATGCAAATACAAATGCAGTGCTTAATAAACAACTAGAGAAAACAATCTATAGTTAAATGAAAGTATTTAAAGTTAAGCTCGACAGAAACTGAGGAATCAGAGTTTTACCCGGATGCTTAAATAAAAGCTATCTGATATCATTGGACTCATTTGTTTAGCTTGAGGAGGCGTCTCACTCTTTGTTAACACATGTTTTATCAACAAGAGACCCAGAGAGGAGGTTAAAGAGGCCATGTTCTTCTTCTATGGTGTGTACTGTAGGTTTTAGTGCATGTCAACGGTCTGCAGAGGCTCAAATCCCTGAGTTTCTGTTAGTGCTACGTTCTGATGAGCTCTCTGAACCCTCTGCCTTCTCCTACAGGCTGCTATCTGGAGTCCTTGGACGTAATATATCGTAGCAGTATCTTGCTTTTTGGATGTTTAGGGAACATTAGCGTGCACGATAATCTTGGGACCAACAAATGAGGGTTAGAGTCCTTCAGCCTCCACCCCCCCCCCCCGCCCCTGAGTGACTCTCATCGAGTAAAGAAAAAGCACTTGAACTCGAACAGACCACACACTCTGTCTGGCTGTGTGTCCCCGTGTTATCTGTTATCTGTTCTTTATAATTTAACACAGTGTGCTCTCTCAGGCCTTCCCCCGCTGCAGTCACTGAGGTGCAAATTAGCAACAAGCTAACACAAAGCAACATGGATCTGAATGCGAGTGCAACGATGTGATTTATCGCCCAGTCTTCAGCTGTTGGCAGCAGCGCAGCCACATCAATAACAGCCGGGTGTTCGGCACAAAGCGACAAGTTAATTACCAGAAACAAATGGAGGAAGTTCAGCGTCTCTGCTCTCAGGAGCTCGAGCAGCAGGAGCAAGATCCTTCTCTCTCCCAACGAGGCGGAAGCAGAGGATCAGACTCCAGGAGGGTTTCACGCCGGGTTGGAGCTTCAATCTGGTGCTGCGTGTGGGGGGTCAGGTCTGTCTGTTTCCATGGGCATGCCACCGCAGTTTTACATTGAGATGGCATCACATATCGGGGGGGGTTTAATAATAATAATAAAATAATAGATTGCATTTATAGAGCGGTGCAGGGATGAAGTATGTACCCTGAAGCAAGCTGCTGGTTCCCTCGTCTCAGAGCCAATGGGATCTCTCCATAGGATTTTGGAATATTGTAAAAAATAAGGTCTGTGGAAAAGGAACCTGTTTTGTTCATGCACGTTTTGTTCAGCCGGATAATCTCCACATGTCTACTTTTATAATGTTCTAATCATAAATCCAATGTCCAGAAGCAAAATGCTAACGTGATGCTATAAAGGAACTACAGCGAGTCCAGCAGCACGACTTCAACGTCACGCCAACTTCAGATCCATATTCAAACACACAGATTCTAGATGGTACGAGTTGAAGCGTTTGTTTGAACAGTCTGCAGGAGGCAGGGACTTGCTCTCAAGCAGAACAGAAACTAACTTAGAGGAGTGTTTACGTGTTCGGCGTCATGACGTACAACGACCTCCACGACTTCTGTAGTCCTATTCAGCCACTTGGTAACAACCATCGTTTCTCAGACACGTCCACTCTTCAGAAATCACCAGTGGGGTCACTGCTGATGATTTAATGTAGAACAAAACGTGATCCGTGTCTTCAATGTGTCTCAACCACAGACCTTAGTTCAGATACTTTCCTAAACCCTATGGAGAGATCCCATTGGCTCTGAGACCAGGGAACAGGAAGTGGTGACATGCTGACTCACTTCCTGGTTTCAGGACTCGTCACTGCACCTCTCTTTACATGGCTTCAAGTTTCAAGGCTTTTTTTGTCATGTGTGCAGAGCTACCGTTTAGTTATGACGCTGAACATCTGAGGTCACGCTCCTCCAACAGCGCAACACAATACAACAGATAATAGATAAAAACAATATACAACATTATTTTATATTACAGCTGATTTCTATTCCACATTTTATTCCTCTATTTCCTTCCAATGCAATGTAAATACTGTTATATTTTACTATGTCTTTTTTATTATTTTTAATATTTTTCTAGTTCTCTACCCGTGTTTTTAATTCTTATTTGTATGCACCACGACATCAAGTCAAATTCCTCGTACGTGTAAACCGACCTGGT
>NW_027639544.1:17500-23530 GCF_949606895.1 Notothenia rossii
TGGCCCCCGGCCCAGAAAAACCTGCTGCAGGATGCCTGAGGGTAGATAAACATGTCTGTCTGCAGAGAGGAGAGTCCAGCCTCCAGACAGAGGAATCAAATCATGTCGTTTCCTAAAGAAGAAGGAAGGAGAGTGAATCAGGAGCCTGACTGAACTACACCAACAGGACCACTTACTTAGCAACGCACCAACGTACCGACTAACTTACGCAATTACTTTCTCACATACTTGCTTTGGTGCTTACTTACCTACTTATATACTTGCTTACTTCCTTACTTACTTACCTACTTGCTTACTTACTACCTTACTTACTTACCTATTTGCTTACGTGCTTTGGTGCTTACTTACCTACTTATACTTCCTTACTTACTTACTTCCTTACTTACTTGTTTACGTACTTCCTTCCTTATTTACCTATTTGCTTACGTGCTTAGGTGCTTAGGTGCTTACTTACCTACTTGCTTGCTTACTTCCTTACTTACTTCCTTACTTCCTTCCTTCCTTCCGTACGTACTGACTGACTTATAGAAATGACCTGCAGGATGCTTGGGAGCAGATACACATGTCTGTCTGCAGAGAGGAGAGTCCAGCCTACAGACAGAGGAATCAAGTAGTTTCCTAAACCTCCTTTCCTAACCTCAGTGAAACATCCGGGGGTAAAGCAAAGCCTGAACTACACAAACAGGACCACTCAGCTACGTACCAACATACCTACGCACTTAATTACTTTCTCACATACTTGCTGACGTACCTACTTACCTTCTTATATACTAACTTACCTACTTGCTTACTTACTTCCTTACATACTTACCTACTTGCTTACTTACTTCCTTACATAATATACGTACATACTTGGTTATACTTGATTGCTTACCTGCTTACTTGTGTACTTACTTGGTTGCTTTATTAAAGTACGTTCATACTTACCGACCACCTTTCTTACTCATTTAACTGCATATTAACATTTACTTACTAGACGATGGAAGTCAAATATATCCTGTCTCCTTTCAAAATCTTCCCAATACTGGATTAAAAGAAACTAAATGAGGTGTTATCTGCTGGTTCGTTTCATAGCATGTTATGTTATTTTCTGCAGCAGACCGCATGTGCAAGTAATTCATTTCTGTGAGGATTCAAATATATTTAAAACATACATCTGATTCCCTTAAGAGCGACTGCATCTGAAGTGTTTCCTCTCCAGTTTCAATGCTCGTGTTTGAATCAGTTCCTTTGAACGTACTGAGAAACAGGAAGTCACATTATCATAAATCCATCCTAATGTGATCCCCTTCATCACGAGGGGGCCGGCTCACCTGTGTGAATAGAAGGTGATTGCTGAGAGTGTCTCCTCACACTGAGTTTAACCCTCAGCTAAAGATAGACCCCTGAGACCCTCTTCAGCTCAGAGGCTTCACTTTCCTCAAGTCTAGAGGAACTGGTTTATATTCAACACAGCAGACTCTGAATATAGTCCTTCTTTTTAAATGAGCTCTACCTTCAGTGCTGTGTATCTGTGGAACCCAAAGCTTGGTGGAAGGTTATCAGCCTGATTTCTGCACTTCATTTGAGTGAATTTGATGAATCAGTTTTGACGGTTGTTGAATAGACACTAGATACTAACATCAACCTGACAATGAGCAGAATAGGATCACGTTACGGCTTTAGTATTTGTACTTTTACTTAAGTACTTAAGTATCTAAGTACTTCTTCCGACACTTCCGTTCACTTTGAATGGGGTGATGTCACGCTTCGCCGAACTGCATTGTGGGAGCCTCGCTACGCGTTGCTCGCTGCAAAAGTTGACGGAAGCGTCAGCCAATCGAATCATATGCCAGAACAAGCTCTAGCCAATCAAACCGCGTGCTTGTGTGTCCGGCGCGGGAGACTATGTGATTGGTTGTTGGTCGAGTTTCAGACACGCCCGCCGGCAAGCTTCAACGCCCTGTGTGGACGGGCCGGGTCTATTGATAATGTATTCACATGAAAACAGTCTGTCATCACATCCACAGGTCGTTTTCCCATTCAGACAAGCTTTCTAACTAAAACAAGACAAGAACATTTGACTTTAGGTATGGACTGATCTATATTCAACTACACAGACAACTTTCAATCAATAAAATCTCATTATCAGTAATTTAGAAGTAATTTAGGTTGATGTCCTACTTTAATCCTGCACTCATTCTTACTTATAAACACCAGAGACAGTAAGGAAAGGCTTCCACAGGGAGGTACAAGAGAAATGCAACCCTGCGTCAAGTCTATTCTATCAGATGTTAAGTAGAAGTGTTCCAACACAATGACATTCATTCTGTAAATGGCCTCCTTAATGCCCCTCAGAGTCATATCTTCATCTATATGCTGCTGCCTTACTTTATATTTGGCAGCTCAGGTGTGTTGTCCTTGTAAGCGTATGAGTAAATCTCTCGGCGTGTCCCTGTGGTGTTCAGAGGCAATTCAATTAGAAACTGATTGGTAGTGAAACCTTATTTTCCAAGTATTGATCCGGAGGGCAACCCTGCAAAATGCAAAAACCCTTCAGCAAGACGGATGAGCTGCCGGCGTACAAAGAGATAATCAGCTAATCAATGTCACATTCCTCCAGCAGAGGCTAATTCCACTCATCGGCGCTAAATAGTGAAAACTCCAGTTCATCAATCACCAATTGAAGGAGCACTCGTTAGTTAATAGTCTGCTCTTCACCCTCTGAACGGACACTGCATTTATCTGAGCCGGCAGAGGGAGGCACCATGTTTTACTTTGATTGCTGTATTCTCTTCACTATAATTCCCAATTTGGATCTGTCCGCTGTCATGATTTGAAATTGAAGCTTGCAGCAAAGATTGATCTCTCCAACCCCCCATGGAGTTATTTTGATTGGTCAATTTTGTGGACATGTTTGAATGTGAAAGTCAATATTTCCTGAATGACACAGAAGAGTAATATCTCATGACGCATCGTTTCACCCGATACACCAGTGCCAGTTTCTGTACCTGCAGGGCTGGAGCGAACCTCTTTATGGTCCTTGAGGCGACAAAGGAATGAAACATCTTGTACATAAGAAGGTCCCAGTTCGATCCAAGGCAATGTCAAGGCGTCCTTCATTTTATTGCCTTTACCAAAAGCAGATGAAAAATTGAAACACCCTCAGAATGAAGCTGCAGCCGAGGCACCAGATTCTCTGTGGTTCTGTAGGAAGTCTGTGGAGATTTCCAAATGAAAGGGTTGGACCACTGATGGTCGCTTCAAGTTCTTTGTACTAAGAGACCTGGACCTCTTCTAGGGTCTTTGAGGGGACAAAGGAGGAGGGGCAATCTTCCAGTAATCAGAAGGTTTCCCAGTTTGGATCCCAGTGTCCTAAACCTCGACGCCTCGACCAAAAAAAAAACAGAGAATGAAAACAAACTCAAACTTTCAATGCAAGAACTTCAGTTGTGCAATTCATGTTCTTATGTTTCCAGGATCCAACAAACAAGGATCAATTGCGTCCAACAAAACGATGCCTTTCCCAGCACCAAACACACCTTTTCAAAGTCACTAATATAAAAATCATGAACAAATTATTAATACAAATTAAAAAGTTAAAGTCAATGGAACCAGATACTCTAAAATATCATAGAAAAATTTTACATTTATTATTATTTATTGTTTTATCCTAAATATATGCTGAATATTTTAATATATTAATCGTGTGCTACCTTTTCAAAACTTGCTGTGTGTCACACAGTTGCTGCTCAGTATCTTCTTCCGAGCGACCTGGATGTTCTTGAAATGTTGTGGAACTGATTGATTGATATATTTCTGTGCTCACTACTTACCTTGAGGCTAGTGTTACACTCTGGAAATATGGATGGCTTCAGCACATTTCAAAGACTAAGTAATGCAGAAAAATGTACTTTGTGACGACTGACAGACGATTGCTCTCAGTTGACTGTCCAAAGACAGACGTAACTAACCAGATGTTTTTCTCTCTTCCGCAGGTTGCCCACGCCTCAAAGTCGGAGATCGTGAAGTCGGGAACCCCCAAATCCACACTAAAGCACATATGGACAGAAAGCAGTAAGGACATGTCCATCAGTAGGCTGCTGTCACAGACTCTCCACGGAAAAGAGAACAGCACAGCCTTGGATCTTCGCTACGACACCCCCGAACCGTACTCCGAACAGGACCTCTGGGATTGGCTGAGGAACACCACGGACCTGCAGGATTCGCGGCCGCGGGCAAAACGGCGGCCGATGGTCAAGACGGGGAAATTCAAGAAGATGTTCGGCTGGGGCGACTTCCACTCCAACATCAAGACGGTCAAACTCAACCTTCTGATCACCGGAAAGATCGTGGACCACGGAAACGGCACCTTCAGCGTCTATTTCCGTCACAATTCCACGGGCCAGGGCAACGTTTCCGTCAGTTTAGTCCCGCCCACTAAAGTAGTTGAATTCGACGTAGCGGCACAGCAGTCTGTCATCGACGCCAAGGATTCAAAGTCCTTCAATTGCCGCATCGAATACGAGAAGGTGGAGAAAGGCGCCAAGAATACGCTCTGCAACTTCGACCCGTCCAAAACTTGCTACCAGGAGCAAACCCAGAGTCACGTGTCTTGGCTTTGCTCCAAACCCTTCAAGGTCATCTGTATCTTCATCTCCTTCTACAGCACCGACTACAAACTGGTGCAGAAAGTTTGTCCGGACTACAACTACCACAGCGACACGCCCTACTTCCCGTCCGGATGACGAGCAAAAGTGGGAAAAGTGGACCAGCGGAGCGCGGACTGGAGCTTCTACCCATCCCAGAGAGGAGCGTTTCAGCCGAACTGTCCCTAAAAATGTCCACAACAAGAGAGTCAAGCCCCCAAGTGATTACCCAACGTGACGTCATGAATCCTGCAGAGGACGGTTACTTTAAACAGTCTAACGCTGCTACAAAGGACTGAAATCTGCAAAAAAAATGACAGTCAGAATTGATTCTCGAGTTCAGTTTTGTCCGATGTGTAGATAGCGGGACGTATTGTCCTGTTTGTTCTGATTGGTATCATTATTAGTCGCCCCTGTGTTTGCTTTATGTTTAGTTCTCACTTCTTTTGAAACTAGATGTTATCAACACCCTTTTTTCACAGATCTCACACACATTGCCTCTCTGGACATTTGGACTGTTTGCCTCTGCTGTGCTATTAACGCTCTGCAGTTTATCCTGGAAATCAATTCCTCATTTAAAAAGAATAAAAAATGAAAATCAGGATTCTTTAGGAAACCCTGCAAGGCGACTGACGAGGAGATTTCAATGTGAGTTTAGCAAAGTGAGATCTTCTTCCTCCATTAGGAGAGAAAATGTCGCTTGGATATAAAAACTGTCAATCTGTCAAAAAAAAAGTTTGTGGAGTTTATTCTCAGCTGATTGAATGTCGGATCACCTGATTGGTTGACGATCAGCGGGTCGTGCGTGGGGGATGGGGCTTGCTCATTGTCACTTAATATATCAAATGTAATGTATTCTATATCTTAGAGCCTAATTTGTAAGAATGGTTTGTATTGTACATAGTTTATCCCAATAAACTGCTTCTGTAAATGCCCCCATGAGCTGTGTGTCCCCCCCCCTCGCTAATTCCTCTTGTTCACTCCATTTATGCTCGTTCTTGGTTCCTAACAAATGGTGTTGCTGCCCTAGATGTGAATTTCTTGAAACCATCACTCCTGTACAGACACTGTAAAACTTACTAAATATATTAAAAAGTATTAATTGAATTTTTTCTTTATTGGGGGGGACGGTGGGGGTTGGATATGTACATATTAATTAAAGAACACAGTACATTTTAACAATTGAATGTTGGTTTGCGTTGGTTCTTTCTGTTGTTTTTGCTGCTCTAACGTGTTGGTTCAAACTAAATAACAACAAATCTGTTCCCAGGTCCCAATGAGCTGAGGAGTTACTGATCATGTGCGGTTAATATTGGATACGTGTTAGGAGTCTTTTGTCTAGAGCAGTCGATTGTTTGCAAAAAATGTATGGCCACAGAAATCCATAACCTGTTAAAAAAAC
>NW_027639543.1:0-19894 GCF_949606895.1 Notothenia rossii
TTATTATTTATTTGTTGGTATATTTGGGGGAAATGTACGTGTGTGTGTGTGTGTGTGTGTGTGTGTGTGTGTGTGTGTGTGTGTGTTCTCTGCCAGCCTGTCTGTCTGTCTGTCTGTCTGTCTGTCTGTCTGTCTGTCTGTGTGTGTGTGTGTGTGTCTGTGTGTCTGTGTGTGTGTGTGTGTCTCTGCCTGCCTGCCTGCCTGTCTGTCTGTCTGTCTGTCTGTCTGTCTGTCTGTCTGTCTGTCTGTCTGTCTGTCTGTCTGTCTGTCTGTCTGTCTGTCTGTCTGTCTGTGTGTGTGTACGTGTACGTGTGTGTGTACGTGTGTGTGTACGTGTGTGTGTGCGTGTGTGTGTGTGTGTGTGTGTGTGTGTGTTTCTCTGCCAGCATGCTGTCTGTCTGTCTGTCTGTCTGTCTGTCTGTCTGTCTCTGTCTGTCTGTCTGTCTGTCTGTCTGTCTGTCTGTCTGTCTGTCTGTCTGTCTGTCTGTCTGTCTGTCTGTCTGTCTGTCTGTCTGTCTGTGTGTGTGTGTGTGTGTGTATTTGTTGACGTGTACTGTATGACATTGTACCAAAACATAATAATAAATGCATTGATTATATTTAAATCTGGGTGTTCAATATCAGCCTTTATACAAATCTCAGAATATTTAAATGTTTCGCCCAATTAATTCATACTGAATAACAAAAACCAATTCAATCAAGAAATGAAATAATAACATATACATTTTTTGTAATGTTGTTTTAACGCCTTCAGTTTTTCTTCACATGTAATGTTTCAAGGGGTCATAAGCACAATATTTATTTATTTAATTTAGATTTTTCTTCAATTTGAATTACTCTACCTTTCATTGTTTAGGTGCCGCAGTCATTTTATCAAGGGGACACAATGATGATGATGATGATGATGATGATGATGATGATGATGATGATGATGATGATGATGATGAAGAAGAAGATTATTTGTTTTACAATGGGGAAAATCACTATAACCTGACTGGAAACCTGACTGGAAACCTCACGTTCCTACCACCATGGTTGGATGAATATGAACCATCAGGTACCGTCACTCTCATCTAATCTCTTCATTTACTTTATTTAAAATGTATGTTAGCTATGTGACTCTAATGGATTTAAGGGAAGTTAAACTGAGCAGAAACCCCTCTGTTTTCCGTATCAAATCATGTTTACAGTCTAAAGGACAATACAAATTATAATTAGATACTGATTTTATATTTTTCCGTACCAGCATAAACTCTAAACGCAAACGCTAGCTAGCTAACTAGAGCAGAGCAAGGGCATTGAAGATGAAACGTGGCTGGGTCTTTCAGCATGAAAATGATCCCAAACACACCGCCCGGGCAACGAAGGAGTGGCTTCGTAAGAAGTATTTCGAGGTCCTGGAGTGGCCTAGCTAGTCTCCAGATCTCAACCCCATAGAAAATCTTTGGAGGGAGTTGAAAGTCCGTGTTGCCTAGCGACAGCCCCAAAACATCACTGCTCTAGAGGAGATCTGCATGGCCGAAATACCAGCAACAGTGTGAAAACCTTGTGAAGACTTACTGAAAACGTTTGACCTCTGTCATTGCCAACAAAGGGTATATAACAAAGTATTGAGATGAACTTTTGTTATTGACCAAATACTTATTTTCCACCATCATTTGCAAATAAATTCTTTAAAAATCAGACAATGTGATTTTCTGGATTTTTCTTCTCATTCTGTCTCTCATAGTTGAGGTATACCTAGGATGAAAATTACAGGCCTCTCTCATCTTTTTAAGTGGGAGAACTTGCTCAATTGGTGGCTGACTAAATACTGTTGTGCCCCACTGTATATATATTGTAGCACATTTTTACTTTAAATATTCTATGTTAATTTATTAAATAATTATTTAATTTGTTGAATTCTTCATTTACACGGGCAAACATTACGTTTTTTTTATTTGACAATAGTTTGTTATACATTACTGTGTTTCCTTCTACTAAAGTGTGCAACCTTGTGCCACTTTTATTTACCAACAAATGTTCTGTAAATGATATTTTATTCTCATATCGTTGCATTTAAACGTCCTCCTTGTTTTCTCCGACAGGTGACAACTCGGGTGAAAACAACGCCCCCTCTTCCTCCTTTACGGCCAATCCATTCTGTCTGGTCTTCGTTCTCTTGGTTCCTTTCATTTTAGCATGTTAATAAAGCTTTTTGTTTCACGATTACTACAATTTACTAAATCGTTTGGTTAAATTATCCACGACAAGTTTTTTCGGTATCTCTGATGCCTCCTTTTATCTCCAGTAAGCCTCTGATAACACTGTTAATAAAGTGACTACAATTTAAAATGTCATTTATTTAAGATCAAGAAAGTTATAATCCGATTAGCTTCTTAAGTTTACATTGTGTTTTGGGTTTCAATAAGGCCCCTGGGACTAAATTCGGAGTTTTCTGAAGTCATTTTGCAGATTAATACGGATTTAAGGATTTCATCTTGTCTTAACTTTTAGGTTTGAAAGTATAAATATTCGTTCTTTAATTGTGATCATAGATGCCACTAGACAGTACTCTTAAATGGGTTATTTTACTTTTAAAAAACGTGTTTAATGTTTGTGTTTAGCCTTTGTTAAAGTGAATATGTTTCTTGTTTTATTTCATTAAAGTGAATAATCCCAGCACTTTTTCCGCAACTGCCGATTTTAAAACCTCCCTTTCTTTAACGATTAAAATTCACTAGGGCTGCTGTGGACATAATATTTAAATGTTTTGCAAGGAAGTTTGAGATCATTTTTATCAACTTCTAGAGAAGCAAGACACTCTTGAGCTCATCTGGAATCAGTGAAATCTTAACAAAAAACGCACCAAAAGTCCTTTTTCTACATTTTTTTTGCACGTGTACGCCATCGTGCAAAGGCGTCACGGTGCATTTGAAGAGTGTGTGTTTTGTTTGCAGTGGATTCAAACGTGACAGAGGAGATGTTTGAGGTGACAATCAGAAACAGAGCGACATCCTGTGTTTTCGCCGTGTGGTCTGTGACTCAGTTCCTGAAAACGGACTGAAACCAAGTGACATTCAGAAGGTAGAGAGACGGAGACATGAAGCGGGCGGAAAGCACCAAAAACATAAATTAAGTGTACAGAAGAAGGATTAAAGTATATATAAGACTGTACTACACGGCCAAACATATGAGTGCACCTGCATATAAAAACAATAAGTAGTGTACTGTTGGAAGAAGTACTCATATACCTCACTATATTAAGGATAGTTATTGTTTTAAGTGTATTTATTCTTTTGTTTCAGGCATCTTCAGCGTTAATATAATTATTCATATTAATTCAATACTGCTTACATTTGTATACATTTTTAACCTATGTATGTGATATATATTGTAGCACAGTTTGACTTTAAATGTTCTAATTTCATTTATTAAATATTTGTATTTAATTTAAATATTTGTATTTATTATTATTTTTAATTTTATTGTAGGCTATTTAATTTATTTTCATTTAATTATTTTTTGTTTATTTAAATCTTAATACATGAAGTCGTTAGTTTTGTTACAATAGTTCTTATATTATATATGTCTGTGTGTATGTATGCACCGTTATTGCAAAGCGACCTCATTTTATGCGTAACCTACTTTGCAATAAACCAAATTCTCTGAGTAGGATTTGATGTAAAAGCTTTCAATGCATCCATTAAATAAAGAGGAACAAAAAGTATAACAGAGTGGAAAAACTCAAGTGTGTCAGAAATAAACTGGATTAAATGCACTTTTACTTTCCACATGTGCTTGTTTCAAAAAGTGAGTAGCAGGTGGGATTAGAGAGGAGAGGAGGGGAGGCGGAAACCTTCAGAGCGTCGGAGAGGAAGCAGAAAGCTCGTGAAGAAGTGAGAATTTAAGAGCAAGAGATTTCACAGAATAAGGAACAAAAACACTCAATCGGCATCACGGAGGATTATCCAACATCTTTGACAACATTTTTTTGTGCGTGTGAAAAAGTGAAATCGTCGCGATGAGGAAGTTGTGGAGACGCCTCTGCTTCCTCGGTGAGTAAAACAATCCAAAGATTTATTAAGAGTTGCAAAATAATAATAAACGTGCGTCAAATTGTGTTTTTAGTCGTGAAAAAGCATGAAAGAAACACGTCAATTTAATCAAACGTGTGACTTCCCGCGTCGGCTTGAGTTCAGGTTTTTTTCACATCAGACGCACATCAGAGGAAATGTAGCTGCCTCTACTTGCATTTATTTATTTAACAACTTTAAAAGCCTCGATGTAATCCTGAATCTACAATTTAATGTCCGTGAATCATTTTGAGGTTTATTTAGGGTAACAGGAGCGCCTGCCATGCGCAGGAAGTGATATAATAAGCACACGAATGCAGCAGATTTAAGGAAGTTAACCAAATAAAATGATGAAATAAGTCACTCAATAAATAGAGAAGTAACGTGTTAATTAATTCCATTTAATTATAGAGTGTATCTTCCCCTGCAGGTTCATTACACCTCACTTCTCATCCGCAAAGCCGCAGTTATTCTACCGTAAAAGTGCAAAATACTTGAAAGTAGGATTGCTGTTAAGAATTTCTTTAGATTGCATTTGATTAATTGAGACACAGACACACTTTAACTGACACACACACACACACACACACACACACACACACACACACACACACACACACACACACACACACACACACACACACACACACACACACACACACACACACACACACACACACACACACACTCATTTTTTGCTGTTTAAGTATTTCTTTACATTGCATTTGATTAACTGATATTAATTGATATTTGTGTAGCAATGCAACATTATCTAAACGTCCCATTTCTGTTTCTTCTGTTTCAGTTAGCCTTTTCTTCAGTTTCCAGAGGACAGAATGAAACAGCTGTTACACCAGGTAACAATGCGGATGTTTAGAAACACTGCTGTGTGATTTAACGTGCATTTTCTTCCAGATTTGCAGTTTTCTAAAGACATAACGCTCGTAATTGCATAGAAAACTCTCATGGTGCATTCCTTAACTACATCCCTCACATGCTTATGTATATATAATAACTTGGTTTATATTGTGTTATTGTAAATGTGTAATTCAACATGTATATTTTCTACGTTCTTGTTTATTGTTATTGTCCAATGCCTTGTCTTTTTATGCTGCTGCAACGCAAACATTTCCCACATTGGGATCAATAAAGTTCTTCTTATCTGATCTTAAATGTGTTTTATACGATGAGGGTCTGATGGTGTGTTTCCTCCCTGTTTGGAACAGACATCCCCCCCCCCATTCTTCCTCCAATGGGATCTGATAAAACTCAAAATGAATCCAGCTCCACCCTAGAGGCCCCCGTGATTAACAACACATCAGCGACCACAACAGATCTGCCTTCAACACACCTTACGGTGAGAAATGTAACTTCAAATATTCCAAATCTTTAAACTAACCAATTATTTTTAACTATTTGTATTTTAATGTTGAGCACACCGCTCCCGTAACAGAACAGGTCTCTCTCTCTCTCTCTCTCTCTCTCTCTCTCTCTCTCTCTCTCTCTCTCTCTCTCTCTCTCTCTCTCTCTTATAATGTTATGCTCACATGTAACCAGTGTCTCCCCAACACAGTTAATAAAGCTTTTAAATTCAACTTGTGACCTTTTTTCTTCTTCTACGCCTATTAAAGACCAGAGAAGAAGAACACTTTAATAATGGCACCACAGAAAAAGACAGCAACAGCACGCCATGGAACACGATGGGCGGGGCTAACGAAGTCACGACGACCGTTTCCATAGAGACGGGCAGTACCTCATTAACACCAGGTACTGTATGTGAGATTCATGTGACTTCCTGTCTGTCAAACCACACACGCATACTTTAACTGACACACACACACACACACACACACACACACACACACACACACACACACACACACACACACACACACACACACACACACACACACACACACACACACACACACACACACACACACACACACACACACACACACACACACACACACACACACACACACACACACACACACACACACACACACACAAATGATTAAAGTCTGGTTCTGTTTATTTTACAGTAACAAGTGGAGGCACAGGTCATTCCTCCTGGGGTAAGGATGTTAAAAAATAAAATGTATTTATTTATTTGTATTCTGAGGGGAGAACTTTTATAATTGTAATTATTTTAACAATTACAAAATAATTACAATTTTATTTAAATTGAACACTTTGGGGCTCGTTATTTTGTTCAATCTTTAAATGTATTTATCAACTGATTTTTTTTTTTAATACTGATTTTTTTTTATTGCAAGTGGTAATTAACGAGCCCCTGAAAGCTTCTCCTTAATGATAATGAATCTGTATTCCCCCTCTGTGTGTAGGCTATGTGCTCCTGGTGTTAATCATCGTGGTGATTATTATTCTGTGCGTCATGCTCTACTTCCTCAGGAGAGTCTCCAGGGTAAGAGAAACAGATTTATGCTGATATTTCCTTTAAAATACATATTTCACTCCCAATAATTTCATTTTAGAATCAAAGTTCAAAAGTTCAGCTCCAATCTAAATATAATATTTTCCTCTTACCTGTAGAGTTTTGATTAAATTAGACTCTTTAGTGTGCTTTCCTGAGTGTTGGATAATGAAGATAAATGTAGCAACCCTTATATATATATATATATATATATTAGAGATGTCCCGATCCGATCACGTGATCGGGGATCGGAGCCGATCACGTGATTTTTAAAAGATCAGAATCGGGAGAAAAAAATCGGGGATCTGGATTTTTTAAAAATATTTTTTTTTAAATTTTTTTTAATTTTTAATTCAATGTTACAAAACAAAAATGACCATTTTCAAGTCTTAAAGTCATCCTGAGGCCTTAGTTTTGGTTTCAAATGACACAACATCATGTATGTGTTGCTTCTTTGGGGCTTGTTTTCATAGACCTGGTTGCTTATTTCTCTCAAATCTGGCAACAGAGTGGACAGGGCGCAGTGTCTAATTGTAGCAGTCAGCTAACGAGTACTGATAAGATTTATTTTGTTTTGATCCAATGCTGCACAACTGAACTGATCCAATGCTGCTGTGAAAGAAAGAAGCTATATCCATGTTGGATAGAATATCCAATTTAAATTTTAAAAAAAACTTTTTTCTCTTAATGCATTGCATAAAGATCGGATGGGGAAAAATCGGTATCGGCAAATTGTCAAAATCAAATGATCGAAATCGGATCGGGAGCAAAAAAAGGTGTTCGGGACATCCCTAATATATATATATATATATATATATATATATATATATATATATATATAATA
This sequence comes from Notothenia rossii, assembly GCF_949606895.1. NCBI lineage: Eukaryota > Metazoa > Chordata > Actinopteri > Perciformes > Nototheniidae > Notothenia > Notothenia rossii. The sequence goes on from NW_027639543.1 coordinate 7,337, forward strand.
AGAAAATGAGATAATTGAAGTCCTTGTCATGAAAAACCCTTGAAATTGAAAATTCCTATTGAAAAAGAAAGAGTGATTTTCTTACTCAGACAATAAGTCTGAGTAAGAAAATCACTCTTTTGCCATGTTAAGTCATTATCTTTATTTATTGATGGATATATTTTGACTTCTTATTTTACACAAAACAGGGTGTAGCTCCGTAGAAAGAAAAAGTTCCTTAATTAAACTTGTCATGCTCAAGAGAAGCATCCAATTTGTAATTTGGATTTGGATTTTTGTGATAATTAAGCAATATTTCTTTAGTTTTTGGACTTCATTTGACAAAACCGGGTGTAACTTGGTGAAAATACAATTCTTCCTCTATTAAACTGCTCACAACAATAAATATCTTTAGGAACCAGGTTGAGATTCTTCTGCAAAAAGAAACTGATGTCAATATTTTAAAATGTCTCCCTGGACCATCTAGTTCCACTATATTAAAGAGAAGTCAATTAAGAGGGACAATATGCATTTATTGAGGTTAATATCTCTATTTTGATCTTGTTTGTTTATTTTCTTTCCTGTCCAGACGTACTCTTTCGACCTCCATCGTCCGATTCCCTCAAACCATCGCAACGACCCCATCGGCACCTTTGAGCCCGTCTACCTGGACGACCTGGGTGTGTGTGGTTATATTTTTAATTCACATTAAGATAACTCTATATGAACATATCATGACGTGTGTGTGTGTGTTATTTCAAATCTCCCAGCCCCTAAAGACCAAGGAAACACTGAAGACGTTCCACCTCCTCCTCCGGTATCCAACGGCACAACAACTCAGACGGAGGAACGGGAATCCAATGGAGAGAGCGGTACAGACAAATTAGGTTTTCTGGGGCTTTTGTTGTTTAAAACGGTCTGAAATTTGGCCAAATGGTTCCTTTCGGTTAATTTTAAAGGGGACCTATCATGCAAAATGCACTTTGTGATGTCTTTTATACATACATATGTGTCCGCGGCCCGGTGCGTCGGGGAACTCACGCAGCGTCAGAAAATAAAACCCTCTCTCTTTTCGTCCGTACCCAAATCTTTTAAAAACAGGGGTACAACGAGCGGATACAGATTCCATCCGCTGTGATGTAATAGCGGCGGCGGACCCACAGAAAGTTGCTATCAGAAACAATGCCTGACGTGTTTCGGACGTAAACTCGTCTTTGTTTACATTAGCAAGCCTCGCTAACACTCAGAGCTAACCTGTACTGGAGAGCACATGTGTTTAAAAAGCAGGAAATAAAAAAAGGAACTCACCTTCTGATAAACAAGCAAGAGAAAAAGCATTTGAGCTCCATACTGTTTCAGAAATAATCCTTGATGTGGTTTAGAACAGGATGGCGTTTTATCACAGCAGAATTTAACTATCTCCGGTAGAATTCTGATCAGGCATTAGCTCCGCCTCCTTTTCTTTTTTTCAAGCTAAGGACCCACGATCTGCGTTTCTCTAACAGGGCTTCAAAGGAGGGGTTTGAGCAGTATGAGGCATGGGTGAACTGTTTGGTATTTTGAAAAGAAAACTTCACATACATGTTTTGTATAGGTATGGCCCTACAATATATGTTTCAAATATAGCATGATAGGTCCACTTTAAGGGCAGCCACTTGCAGTATTTCAATATTATGTGAGTTGTATGAAGCTCAACTCCATTAAAACACATCAAGACTATCACGTTTGCTCACAAAAAGGTACAAAAATGTATCAACAACCGTCTTTGCTCAGATTGCCACTAGAGGAAATACAATATTTTAGAACTACAACAGTGGCTTTTGCATTCAAGTTTCCCCATCACAAGCCCAAAAAACTACAAAATAGTTAGTCAAAGACATGTTGAAACTTCATCTTCACGAATAAACCAGTTTTCGTTGTTGGTTTCTATTGTTTCACCATTTATTTCCTCCTTTTGCTGCTTTTAAGGTAGATCCTTGCCTGTTTTTTTAATATGTCTGCGGTCTAAAGTTGCCGGACCAATTCAGTTTTAAAGATATGTTAAGATCTCAAATCTAAGTTAAGTTCATTTTGTTTAACCGTTGGTCCAACGGTTAAACAAAATGAACTTAACTTAGATTTGAGATCTTAACATATCTTTAAAACTGAATTTTGCAACTGTACGTCAGAGAACAAACAAAACAACAAACACAATAAAAATAGTGTCTCCACTGCCTCGGAGAACGTCAAATAACTTTAACGCAACGTAAGGTGAACATTTCTTATCGTCACGTTAACAAAGTCTCGGTTTGGTCTTACCTTTCTGCCTCTTCTTCCGCAGCTCCACAGGAACCGTCAGCAGCAAACGGTTCGGAGGCTTTGCCCGGACACACCGACCTGTCGCTGATCGGAGACCCAGAGGGAAAGACCTCCAGTCCATCGGGAAGCACCAGCATCTTCTTCGACACTATAGGGGAGGAACAGCAGAACAAAAATAACAACAACCCATGTAGGATACTTTATACTAATGCAAACTACAACTCCAAAGGTCCATGTGTGAAAAAAGGGCCACAGATTTACGGATATAAAAGGTAGTGAGGAAAATGAGAGCAATACAATAATAATACTATGATCTGGTGCACACTCTCTTCTAAAAGCATTATTAAGAGGTCATATATCTTCGACATCGTAGCTTACAACAAGGATATTTGAATGGAAAGAGATCATAATTCGGATGTACGGAAGTGTAATTAAAATGTATTATACTAATGCTAATTGTAGACAACACAAAATGATAAAATTGCTGCTCATTGTGTCACTTTTTGGAAATTTGTATCAACTGAGGGCAAAATTAAATGTACAAATACAATAACTGTAATTAAATAATAAGCATTTTACTTTAACCAAGAAAGGTACAAAAGGGTATTTAGCTCAAATATAGCTATGTTAAAGGGGACCTATCATGCTATATTTGAATAATATATTGTAGGGCCATACCTATATAAAACATGTCTGTGAAGCTTTTTTTTCAAAATACCAAACAGATCCTGCATTTTAGCCAAATATTCCTTGGCTAAAATTCCTGCAAAGGAGGGGGGCGAGGCACGAGCGTCATGTTACCATGCTGTTACCATGCTGTTACCATGCTGTTACCATGCCACGCAACCTCTCATTCCCCTGATAGGTGGAGAGTTGGCCATATAGGCGGAGCTCCACTTTTCTGACGTCAGAACAATTTAAAATCTGGATCAGTCTGTATCAGATTCGTTGCGGCCCCCGTTTTTAGAGATTTGGGTATGGAGGAAAATAGAGAGGGTTGTGTTTTCTGACACTTGGTGAGTTCCCTGACACACCGGGGACACATATTCACGTATACAAGACGTACAAAAGTGCATTTAGCATGATAGGTCCCCTTTAAATTGGAAATCTGAAAGTTATACTCGGTCTTGATCTTACATTTTACAAAGGGCAAAATAAATGAATGTACAAATACAATAATTCTAGTATATCGTACTTTCTTAAGTACATTTTGCTGTCAAATTTGTGTACTTTTTACTAAGATAAGATCCTAAATACAGGGCTTTTTTTACATTGCTAAAATATAATACTGGCTTACAAATAACTCAGTAAGCTAATAGGCTTTAAACGCTGAGCAAGGAATGTACAATTGGTGTATTTTGTTAAATATTTTAGGGAAACATCTCATAGTTATACGTATTGATCTTAGGTACATTTTGATGTGAATATTTCTGTACTTAAATATGAAAGCAGGACTATTACTTGTAGTATTTTTACTGAAGCATATAGCAAAGTATGCTAATAGCCTAGCTAAATAAGTCAGATGAAGAAGTTAGCTATATTTTCTCCTTTAGATATGCAAAGTGGATTCTACTATTTACTTTGGATGAATATTTTGGGAATGTAAAATCTTCTTGTTTCCTTCTTGGTTTCTTTAGCGGTTTGCTCCAGTGACCCATTTGTTGAAATACACCTGGAAGATCATCTCCTCAGCTCCTTTGAAGCTCCTTCCTCCGTCCTGCCCTTCTCTCCTTTCTCCTTCTCCTCTTCTTCCTCTTAGCACCTCCAATGATCAGAATCAGAATCATTGTATTACCAAGTAGGTTAAGAGATATTAGTTGGTGTATTTGGTGCATACATAAACACAGTCAAAGAAGATACAATTGTAAGAAAAGAACCAAAATAAAAACAAGGTTAAAAAAACGAAATTTAACGAAAAATATTATAACATTAAAATACAGTAATATTTACATGAAATATAGATTAAATATAGATGTATAGTCCCGTAACAAATACAATATAATAAAATAAAGTGTGCGCAGTATTGGTATGATGAAGGGTACTTAAAACACACACACACACACACACACACACACACACACACACACACACACACACACACACACACACACACACACACACACACACACACACACACACACAGTTATTTTAGAGACTTTTTGTCCTCGGATCAGTGAATAAAGCAGTTAGCTCAGTTAGCAGACACTACCGTTAGCTAGCTAAGCTAACTGGCTAAGCTAACTAGCTAGTAGGATGATTAGGCATTTGTATTAGGCAGTTTATTTGTATTGCCGTTTCAGTAAACAGAGAGCAACAGTAACTGTATAATATGACAGATATACATTCATATTTTTTAAAGCTATTTTGTGAAGTTATACACCTCTCTTTGTAAAATACTAGAAACTGAAATCATGTAGGACTTTTTATTTGTAGTATTTTCAGTATTTTTACATAAGAATGTTTTTTTTAAATTTGTTTTTCAGAAAATACATTTTACTGCTGACATTTTGCTTAAATGAGATGGGTTTTGGATCAGACTGAAATACGAATGTGTAACGTTGTGTTGTATAGACAAACTGATGTTGTTGTTTTTTTATCATTATGCCTTGTGTTCGTGTTTTCAGTGGCTTTTAATTATATTTTGAATAAATCAGAACTTGTTCATGAGTTGTACAACTGTTATTTTTCACAATTGCTAGATCTGTTTACATTTTTTAAATAAAACTTCACTCCAACTGTTTTTTCCTGTCCTATTTTTGTACTCTGTTCCAAATGTGTACATAAATAAGATGTATTTGGAAAGAAAGAGTCCACAAAACTAACTGTGGGAGACTTCAACTTGTTAAACTCAGACTTGAAAACCGTTAAACTTAGCTAATCTTTAGATTTTTACACAGAAACAGCACCAGATTAATTATTTTTAAAGGCCATGTGTACAGAGAAGAAATAATACCAGAAACTAATGGCTGCTCCAATCCACATAATATGCATGATATAAAAGACAGATTTGAAACACAATTGAGGCTTTCCTTGACGAAAGCAGAGTGACTTAAGTTAGCCAACCTAGCCACTTTTACAAGTGCTAGATGCTAGTGATGTTACGTATTGCGCCGAGGCTTCGGAGCGTGTGTCGAGTAATCCGCGAAGCTTTTTCTGAACCTTGCATCGAGGCTTGTATCGTTTTGGCCAGTGACGCCATCGATGACAAACGAAGCCTCGCTGCCTGTCGATACCACGTGACTCCTTCAGAAAGCGATTCAGATCGGTTGAACCATTGAACCACAACGCTCATAATACCCATGGATGTATAATAAGAACCATATTACCCCTCCTGTACCCGGGCCCGGTGCTGACACGATGGAATTAAGAGAGCTCAGAACCTCACTTATATAGAGGTCGGAACACGTCATAAGTATAAATGAATAAAAGCATAAATAAATGTAGGAATAAAAACATCAATAAATAAATACAGCAATAAATAGTATCCAGTGTTTTTGGGTGGATTCAGTGTGTGGGATGTGGCTCAGCTGGAAAAGAGTTGACTTACATCCGCAGGGCCCCTGGTTCAATGAATGAACAATACATATTTTTTATTGTTTATAAAAGTTACAGCTAAATGAGATAATGTAGTTAATAAATGTATTCTTTGATATGGTTTAGCCTTTCTTAGGCTACAACATGGTTACGTTTATGAATATTATTAAGGAATACAAATCCCTCTTTTCAATGTTTACCAGCCTCCTTAGGCTTTTCAATCACAATCATTAAACTGGAATAAAAACAATATTGTTAACATGAAATTATGATTTTATGTTCGTTGTTTAGAGTTATTCTAAGGCATTACTCATTGGGAACTCGGTATGAGATAGAACAGGGCTAACCCAGACTAACCCGTTCAAATCCAGTTTTGGACAGTCTGCCGTGGTTCCATCCCTTTTCAAGTGCTGTTCGATGCTCGGCGTAACCCTCGGAGCACACTCTCCAATCACAGAGCTTGCGGACTATCACGGGGTTGGTCAAGCGAAGCGGAGAGAATACTTACTTCCGGGTGTAATATTCTCTAAAGCAAATGAGCTGCTCCGACCCTCGGTCCTGACGGACTCCAACTTTGAAGAAACACACTCCTCAATGTCAGTTTTGGTAGTTTATTGACAAGGATGACAACACCCTGAAACAGAGCAATGCAGCAAGATAAGCTGACAAAGTACTACATCCATGCATGTCATCACCAACACAACACAAATATATACAATGACACAAAGTATAGACACACCAAACAATAGTGGAAACAATCCTACATGAATGAGTAGATGAACATCTCAACTCGAGGCGAAGTGAAGGAACAATGTTCGAACTAAAATGGCCGCTCGGCACTACCGGGTCAGAGCACGGCATATCCGGTCAGCAACAGCAGTGAGACGTTGCCCTCTAGTGGCCGGCGATAAACTCTTCATCCCCTCAAGACCGGAAAGCTATGGGCCGGAATTAGGGGTGTAACAACTAATCGACTTAATCGATTAAAATCGATTACCAAATTAGTTGGCAACTAATTCAGTCGTCGATTCGTTGGTGACGTCATCACATGTGTTCTACACCCCGTTAAGCTCCAACGTTATCGCTCTTTTTTATCGGTACAGGAGACATTTAAAACATAATGTCATATGTATTATTGCTACATAAACATTATATCGCAGTCTTAGTGTCGCCAACTCAGTTTCTAATATGCAATATGACTACAAAATGCGTCTATAATGTATTTTCGATCTTCCCAATTCAGACGAGAGATCTCTCGATTAAGCCTGCTTGCGAGGGGGCGGGGCAGTTTACACACACAAGCAGGAGATGGCGGAGAGAACGCGCTCCGAGGTGTGGTTAAACTTTAGCCGTCTCGATGTGGACAATGCTCGTTACCAAAAGTGCAATAACAGTTTATCATATAAAGGCGGTAAAACGAGCAATTTGTCTAAACACTTAGCAAAAGTGCACCACATTCAGACGGAGGAATGCACCGGGTTCGACTGTCTTTCTAGTAGCTCTGTAGCCCTGTCCACGAGTAACGTTTCCACGTCAGGTGTTATGTATGCTAGCAGCAACACACAGAGTTAACTCAGTTATAAAAACATAGGTTAATGATTAGAGGTAACTGAGTTATTTTGTTAAAGTTTCAGCTATTCGGTTTACATCACATTATTTAATATGATTTGTTAAAACATTGTTGTTTCTTTTGATGTGAAATATTATGCATTTAATTAAAATAAAAAGCAATGTTAGTTTTGTTCACAATTTGTTTAGTTAGTTTACCTTATTTCTTGTCAAAAGAACCGTTAATACTATCGTTAAAAGGACCGGATCGATAAGCAGTATTGATATAAGTAGTAGTACAGTTAAAACCTTAACGATCCGAATAATCGATTAATCGTTTCATTAATCGATAGATTAATCGATTATCAAATTAGTCGTTTGTTGCAGCCCTAGCCGGAATAGATTAACGGTCTAAATCCCGTATCCAGCTGCCGGACTCGGACTCGTAACGTGCAGGCGGCCTCCTCACGCGGCCCGGCCGAGTAGGCTGGGGCAGCGTCGGCGACGACTGCGGCACCGGGAGCGGTGCGCCCAGGAAGGCACCCGTAGGAACGGTGAGGTCAGAGGACGCCTCATCAGCAGCGCCCATAGCCGAGTCGCGGGGTCCATCAGCCGGCCGCTGAGCAATCCCCTGGGGCATCGCCCGGGTGGATAGGTGGGGGCTGATGTCCCAGGGCAGCGGGCGGCGGCGGCGGCGCAGCCGACTGCTCACGGGCGCAGGGTGTGGCCGGCGTGTAGGCACGGAGGAACCGCCGGTTGCACAGTGTCAGACGTCCCGAACCGTCAACCCTGACCCGATACTGGTCCTGGCCCAGCGACTCCACCACGATCCCTCACCTGTCCAATTTTTGGGGGCTCGGGCCTTGCTGGTTTTGGAGGAATACCCTTTCGCCGAGTGCCAATGGGCGGAGCGGTCTTGAGTGAGTCCCCAGAGACTCGGTGGTACAGGACTTACGGGTCCGAAGGGCGTCCTCCTTCGCCTTGACCAGGACGTCAGGTGTCCCCAGCGTCTCGCGGCGTATGTCCGAGTCATAAATGCCATTGAGCAGAACATCACGGATAATGTGGTCGGTATAGTCCACGTCCTTACCACACTCGCATACCGCATTATATGTGCATGTCTCTTCTTTACCCCGCACTCTGGGAGCGAATGCGCTGAATGTCTCGTCGCGTTCCTGGCGTAACTGAAGTAGCTCGGTGCGCAGGACGCATGTAGCGACTGGGATGACAGCTAGGGAAAGCATGACGGTGATCAGGTCTGGCAAGGGTCCGGAAGCGGCGTCGGGGACGGCTTTCAACAGGCTGTCTCCAAGTACAGGCCCAGCGCACTGAAACAGCTGGAAGGGGGCCTGGGCATTCCCTATGCCTGAGCCGGCGCGGAATACGTTCCAACGGTGGACGAACACGTTCCATTCCTCTATCGACATCAAATGACATCAAAACGCATTTTAATGGCCAAACTAACTTTAAAATAGGCATTTTCCACCGAGAATAAAACGAAGTTCGGCCATGTTTTTTTTTTCTGCAGGGGGAAATTTGAAGATCACGTGACATAGACGCCAGCCATTGGAATTAATGGAATGTAGTTGGAGGTCAACCAATCACAGAGCTTGAGAACTAATCACGGGGCCTGTCAAACAGAGCACATGCTGTAGTCCTAAACGATAGCTGGGGATTCTGGGTAGTGTAGTGTCTTCTGCCATCATTTACTCCGAAAAAATATTTGTTTCTCCGAATCGAAGGGGAAAAATACAAAAGCATTGCACACAATTTAAACCAATCAATGTTGTGTAATTAACAAGGATAATCTGGTATTGTTTAGTCGATGAGTAGTGCAGATATCACTGTAAAATCAATCGACAGTAAGGGGAACACTTACTTCCGGGTGTACAATTCTCCGTTATCCAATGGGAATGGACGCTCACATTGCCTTTAAGGGCAGCCGACACAAACGAATGCCGTGCTTCCATGAGCGTCAAATCCCGCCGTAGATGAGAATACATTGCAATCAGTTGAAAGCTATTTGCGTCCCTTAATGAAGCTGAAGGAGCCTAGGAGCGTCCCAACTGCACACCAACGGGACCCTGACCAAACGTCGCTCCTGGACGATTATGGAGAATAACTAGAACTATTCTTTATACATCCATGGGTACAACTTCAGATAAAAATGAACACATGATGAAATATGACCCCCGGTTTGATGATTGACAGGTCACAGAACAATGGGAGCTATCTACCCTTTCCCACTATTTAAAGTCATTCTATCTCCTCTTTGCTCTTCTCTCTGTGTGGAGCAGCAGGTTCAGCTGTCAGAACAAAGTGAAACAAAAATAAACAATGGCATAACATATTATTAATATGTCGGTAATAGATGTATTTATTTTCTTCTCAGAGTGTACCAGAATGAGTAGTTTATATGTTAATATTTCAAAAAATCTCCTGGGGTTGGGTTTTCAGCATGTCTGCCTTTTTATGTTATGAAGTTCAGCTTTGATTCCATCATCTTATTAAACCTTTTTAAAGCATACTTTAGTTCTTTGAAGGGATATAAGGGATATATGCACTGTACTTCACTTTAATTAATATTGTATGCTGAAAAGTGTATATATTACAGCACGATTTTTTGTTGAATAGATTTGAGTGGTTAAAAATGTCGGGTCGCAATCTATTGACAACGGAAAAAGTGGGTCCCGAGGCCTGACCAGTTGAGAACCACTGAGATAGAGCACACTGTTGAGATCAAATCTGCCTGTTTTACACACTTTGACCAACAGGGGGGTTTGTGTTCAAATGAAGCCCATGATGAAGCCTCATGAGATGAACCCTTTTGCGAACCAATTGGCTGGAAAGCTTCAAAGCTTCATAAGACTTCATCTCGCCATCACTACTAGATGCTAAATACACTGGCTTTATAATGGATTGACCCTGAATGAAGTCATGCTACAAGCGAGTTTGACAAATAAAAGCGTCTTTCTTTAGAGATGCCTCACCTGGAGTCTCCCATCAGGTGAGTAAATACTGAGGGGCTAATTGGGAAATGTGAAACAGGTGGGCAGTGTGGGAGTCATGTGATTTTGAACAAGGAAGATTGAGGCCATCTGGTGGATGGAGGAATAATTGCATGTTGGAGGTGTGGGGGAAAAGGAAAGTCATTTGGTGCAGCAGAAAAAGGTTATTGAGAGAAATTGCACATGGGTTAAAAAAGTGAACAGTAAATGCATTCAAAACTAAAGTAGAATAGCCTCTCTGGACTTCACAATTAATTTGACTCTTTTTCCATAATTTTACTTTTTCCCCCATAATTCTACTTTTTGATTTATTTTACTTTTTCTCCAGAAATGGACTTTTTTTCCATAATTTTAGTTATTTGTTTTATTTTACTATTTTCTCAGAGTTGACTCTTTTTTTCGAAGCACTAAATACTAATCAACCTGAACATGAGCAAGATCGGTCTCTTTAAAAGGTTTCCTCCTTAAATACATCACCTTAATTGATCAAATAAGATAGATAAAATATATATAAAATATAATATAGGATTGTTAGAGAGTGATAGGAGTCAGCATGCCCCCCGCGGCTGTGTTACCTGTGCAGGTGTGTTAGAGACATTGAAAGTTTCCCATTTATCTAATTTCCGCCTCCTCGCCGTATTAATCAAAGATGTAACCAATGAACTTGTTTCCTTCTTCCATCCTTTGTTTCTGTTTAATCTACTAACAACTTCCCCAACAATGCTTAACAAGGGACTCTCCTATCAAACAGACAGACAGCTCTCACACCAACCAATGACACTCCAACATGCAGACCACATGCTTCACATCAGGACGTTTATAGGCTGCTGCTCAGACCACAGGAAACACCATCTGCCAATCCTTGCAGCCTCGTTGGAAACGCCCCCTCTGTAACTTTAGTTGTGAAATACTCATTTTGTTGTTATCAGACCTATTCACCATGATATAATCTAGAAGACAGAACTGTAAGCACTGAGGTCTCCGCAGTCTCAAAGCTTTACAGGTAAGAACACATGTTTCTACTTTATTAAGGAAATGTATCTCACTGCTGCTTTCTGTTTCTCTCCTGTTGAACTTCTTCTAGAGAACATGCACCACATTAAACCAAGATAAGAGAACGAGTTGGAAAGATATTGACTCAGAAACAATCCGTGTATCTTCGGACCATTTGTTTTTCTTCATTAAACCAGTAAACTGGCTTTTTAACTTTGAACTTTTTAACTTACTAAATAGGGGGGGGGGGGGGTGTGCGAAACTCACGGAAGTGATTTCAAAACAAAAGCACTCGTTTGCTTACATACACTTGCATTGAATCACTACACAGTATCCGGTGATAATATTATAAACCAGGGGGAACAAGGTGAATTTTGCGATCACAACGAAAACGACCAAAACACACATTGAGCCAAGAAAAATAATGCTATTAATGGCATACGCGTAGCTGTGTGTGGGCCTGAGATTTCTCCATAGGATTTTGGAAAAGAGCTCGAAATAAGGTCTGTGGAAAACGAACCTGTTAGATAAATGCACGTTTTGTTCAGCCGGATAGTATCCACATGTCTACCCTACTTTTATAATGTTCGAATCATAAATCTAATTGATAGATTCTCTCACTATGACCCAGAAATAAAACGGTGACTGGACGACCTCCCGGGGAACGGGAAATGTAAAAGCCCGATATCCAGAATGAGATAGCTACTGCAAATTGCTGCCTCTTTACTCATCACAAATACATTTGTGTTTATTCTCGTCATGTTCAACAGGCTGTTTGAAATGAGCGACTACGCAACAAAAGGCATGCAATGTTCCACTATAACCAGTCACAGATTGCATCGATCTAATCGAGGGTCTTAAGGAAAACTACCCTACATTGAGGAAAACCGAAGATGACTTCATTAAACTTGTGACACTGACAGATGATTTAATGAAAAAACACGACATCCTTAACCAGTGCCGATTCTAGTGTCTGTGGGGGCCCTAGGCAAACATTCACTGGGGCCCCCTCGAACCAGCTTTTCATCGCCACGCACAGCCGACAGCATAAAATGGACAACGTTGTTAGGAGATTGAATCTATACAGCGATTCTGGACTGCGGTCAACTCCGTTTTTTCCCCCTGGTATATTTGATGAGTGATACAAATATGTGTTACTATAAGTTCTTGATAAAAATGACACTGTTGGACTCGGTAC